>NC_046170.1:44647405-44867584 GCF_011064425.1 Rattus rattus
TTCTGGGGATAAAGCTGTGTGCTGGGGTGGCAGGGTCTGTGTGGTAGGACCACTGCACAGCAAAACAACCCTCCCTCTCCCTCCCTCCCTCATTCTCTCTCTCTCTTCTTCCTTCCTCCCTCCTTCCTTCTCCCACCCTCCTCCTTTTCTCCCTCTCTCCTTCTCTCCCTCCCTCTCTTCCAATCCTCTACCCCTTGTTAAGCCAATGTTCAGGCTCTGAATAACACATAAGGTTAATCTTAGTGGAAACTGAGGACCCCACGTGTATGTGTTTACTTCCCTTCAACAACAGCAGAGACAGGAAGGACTTAAAAGATGTTTGCTGTATTGGCGTAGAGGCTAAAGTCTGGGGTCAAGGTGCCTGAAGGCCTCTGCCTTGCATCCTTGGATGTCACGTGGAGTTTCCCTTGGTGTATTGCCTGCCTCCCCTCTCTCTCCTCCTCCCCTCCCAGGCTTTCCCTCTCTTCTCTCTCCCCCTTCCTCCTCCTCCTCCTTTCTTCTCCATGTGTGCATGCTTGTGCGTGTGAAGGTAGGTGTGCATGCCTGTGGGTACTCACATGTATGTGTGCGTGTGGAGGTCAGGGGTCAAGCTCAGGTTTTGTCCACAGTAGCCGTCCATCTTGTCTGGAGGAGCCCAGATCCCTCACTAAACCTGAAGCGTATACCACCACGCCTGGCCTTTTAAAAGATCTTACTTTATTTTAAACTTTACACATATGGGTGTTCTTGTGCATGAATGTTTATGCTCAACACTCATGCAGTGCCCATGGAAGCCAGAAGGGGGCATCCGATCCCCTGGATCTGGAGTTATTGACGGCTTGTGTGAGCTGCCATGTGGATGCTGGGAATTGAACCTGGGTCCTCCGAAAGATCAACCAGTCCTCTTAACTGCTGAGCCACCTTTCCAGCCCCGTGGCTTTCGTAAATAACTGGTCGTGGGGGTGAAACTCAGGTTCTCCTGCTTTACTGGCCGAGACTCTCCCCAGCCCTTGACTCTGCTGCTCCTAGGACAGATGATGTGAATGAAGAGGTTACTGTCTGTCAAAGAGGCCATCTGGGGAAAACTGAGTCTCAGTGCGGTGCCCTTTGATCTGAAGGGTAGTTCATGGTTCGTTTGTTGATTGAGAGATGATCTCACATAGCCCGGCTGGGCCTCAAATGTGCCAAGGAGGGACTTGAACTTCTGACTCCTCTCCTTCCACCTTCCAGGTACTGGGATTATAGGCAGGCGTCTTCATGCCCAGACCTGAGGGAACAGTTCTCATTCATTACACTTCAGTATGTTATTTAGTGAAACACAGGGACAAGCTTTGTTACTGACATTCATGGTACTCCTGTCAAGACGGAACTGGTATAATGTATTTCCAACTGCTATTCCTGCTCCAGGGTACCGTAGCATGGTGGTTGCAACACCAAATGTGGGTGGAGCACCAAATGTGGGTGGAGCTCCAAATGTGGGTGGAGCACCAAATGTGGGTGGAGCATCAAATGTGGGTGGAGCACCAGATGTGGGTGGGGCATTAAATGTGGGTGGAGCTCCAAATGTGGGCAGAGCACCAGATGTGGGCGGAGCTAATTAATGTTCCTTACTGTACTTCCGACGCTCGTGTCCTGTTAGACCAGATCCTCTTGTTATCTCTGCTGCACTTTGGGTTCTGTGAAATGATATGGTCTCGGAGAGTCTTACTACTAAAAATAGCTTAAAAACTGCTGGTGTCATCTACACGGATGATTCATAGTCTCCCCCACCCCTGCTGCTTCCATTTTGCGCATCCCCTGGGGACACAAGTACTGTTAATATTAGCCAGAGCAACACATAATTAGGAAAATAAATCTACTGAAAAAAAGTAATATAGCATAAATTAAATAAATTAAATATAAATCAAATCAGATATAAAACAATGCATTCAATTACTCGCATCACTGCCTCATCCTCTCAGGGAGACGTTTGAGTCGAGGCTCATTTTCCTCCTAGGAGAAGGGCAGAGCAGAGCCCAGAGTAATGAACTGAGTCCAGCCCTGGAGAAGTGGTACCTGGCCTTCTTTTTCACTGGGGATGTGGGACATTTGCTAAAGGTGCTGTCCTTGAGGCCAGCTCAGCTTTAGACTCAGGAAGAGAGCCTGCTGTCTGTTTTAATGTGTAAATCCATGAGCTGCTTTCTGAGTGCAATATAAGTCGGGAAGACTTATATTGTGCTATTCAATGCTCAAAGGTTCTGTTATGTGGAGATCCACTGATTTGGAAGGTTCCAGCTGATGGCCTGGAGATGGCACTCAGCTGGAACTTGAATAGTGGCAGCAAGCCCTCAGTTTGACGCTAGTGCCACAGACACGTTGTGGTGCATTCTTGTCATTCCTGCACTCGGGACCCAGACACAAGGGTCAGGATTGCAAAGTCATTCTGAGCTATAGAGTGAGTTCAAGGCCAGCCAGATCTAGGTGGACCCCTGTCAAAAAAACCAAGCAAACAAACATGTAGGATTTGAATCAACTCCCATGAGCCTGGCAGAGGAAAGAAAAACCAACTGCGGATCAAGGGTTACAAGTGTGGATGTCAGGCTCTAAAGCCAGCACGGAGTCTAGAACTTCACAGGTTCTGCCCGGATCTCTCCAGCAGCCCAAGTGGTCTATCCTGTCTTGCTCTCCACATAAGCTGATACTCTGTAAAAAAAAGTATCTTTCATTCACCTGATATAACTGTCTTCTCCTGGGCTGATTAAGCTCACCCTTTCTAGTTCTTTGTGAACTCTGGCTGGCTGGTTCAAGTCAGCTGTTATGGCTCGAACTCCACCCACAGGTAGCTGATTCAGTCTGGCTTCTCCCAGTGCCTCACTGAATTGTTCTGCCTCAAACTAACTCTGGCAATTTGTTCTACTCTCTGGCTCTTTCTTATCCTCTGACGTCAGCTGCCCCTGCTGCCCTGCACTGAACTGCATGAGCTCACAAACCCAATTCCACTGCACTACACACACCGCAATGACTCCTGACTGACTCACTCTCCCTGCGCTGCTCTTAAACAGTTTCTCTTTCTTGTCTGGTCCTTGAGAGCTGAGTGTTTCCTATCTCTGATTCAGTCTGTCAGATCTTTCTCTGATGTGTCGACTTGTCTGCTCCTTAATTAGACATCTCTTTCAAGCACGGCTGCTTCCTTCTACAATCTAATTTTACCTTAAAAGTGTGTATTAAGGGTTTGTCTGCACTCTAGCCAGAGGGTTAAAGGTGTGTACTAAGGACATGTCTGTATTCTAGCCAAATCACGCAGACCTATGTCTTTGGATGCGATCCCTTGCCAGAGCAGCCATGCTGGGATTAAAATTCTTCAACAACCCCAGACCTCCTTCCTTTTAAAGTCCTGTCTCCATCTGGCCAAGGTCTGAATGTTCCAGGCTTCCAGCCTGAACCTATCTGTGTAACCACACTTGCCAGATGGTGACCTGTGACTCAGAAGAGGATGTCGCCTCCTGCCTCGCCCCTGGTCTGTGCTCACTGTGTTTGGGTTGATTTTACTCTCACTAGTGTCCCCTCATTTGGCTCAAGTGAGTTCCACATGAGATTAACTGGCAGGTGCCTCGCTTGCTTAGACTTCAAAAATCACAAAAGTGTACAGATAACATCCCCAGTTGTTTTGATAGCTGAAGAAGGACCCCCAGCACGCATCGACTGATGGTAGCTTACCTCTTAGTTATACTTTTACAATCCCCACTGTGGAAGATTGTTCTCGACTTCCCAACCCCAGCATAGATCCTGGAAACTGGGATCTTTTTCTCTAGCAGCCCCCCACCCCTGTATCAAGTGAGCACTCCCCCTTGCACCTGCTATACTATCTTGCCCTCCTACCAGCCATGAGTGGTTGAGGGCAGAGACTGTGTCTTGCAGTCTGAGCTCTGGATGACTGACTGCCCCGAGGTGTTGGAAGAATGATCAAGGCACAAGTCCATGGGATGGTGGGCTCTAGACAGGGTGTTCTCTATGCTCCCAGTGTGCCTGCTCTCTTAGACCTCTTCCTTCTTTTCTGACCCTAGCTCTCCGCAAGCTCCCAGTCCCTGTGACACCTTCCAATTGACGCTTCTGCCTGACTCAGCCATATTCAGACTCCATCCTCCAAGCATCTCTGAGTGCCGCTCCATTAAAACTAGAGACGCTTCCTTCCTGTTGGTCCATGCAAAAGCAGGTCCATGCCCAAACCAGAAGCTCCTTACTTTGGAGCATCATACCAGCCATAACTTGGCCTCCATCATCCACCATGAGTAGTCTAAACATCAATCATGCCAAGTATTCTAAAGATGGCCGACAGTTACTTGCCTACTGCCGAGATCAGATAAACACAAGCATTTCTTCCTACTGACTTGGTCCTCCTCCTATTCTTGGGTGGGCCTTACTCCATTCCACCCCTCACTTTCTGTGCTGGCCAGCTTTACGTCAACGTGACACAAGCTAGAGTCACCGGAGAGGAGGGAACCTCTGTTGAGAAAATGCCTCCGTAAGTTGGGGCTGCAGGGCATTTTCTTAGTCATTGATAGGGGAGCCCCAGCTCACTGTGGGTGGTGCCATCCCTGGGTGCCACTGGTCCAGACTGAGCAAGCTATGGGGAGTGAGCCAGTAAGCAGCACTCCTCCATGGCCTCTGCATCAGCTCCTGCTCCAGGTTCCTGCCCTGTGTGAGCTCCTGCACCGACTTCCTTCAGTGGTGACCGTGTAAGCCAAAGGAACCCTTCTCTCCCCAACTTGCTTTGGTTGTGGTATTTCTCATGATAGTGATAATTTGCTTGTCTCCATGGTGTTTCGTCACAGCCATAACTTGCTTCTGGTCACAGTATGCATCACAGTGAGGGAAGTGCCAATGAAGACACTTCATGTTAGCAGGGACTGCTGCCCCATGGAGAGTGCACACGCACACCTCGCCATGTGAACCTTGAGGATCAGTTGACTTCATCTTCTGCAATCTCATTCTTGCCTTCGCCTCTCCTTGGAAGCTTTCCTACCAATCTCCCATAGCTCTTACACTGCTCTTGAAGTGACTGGCCCATCTGTATCCTGCCTCTCACAGTTTTTACTGGACATCCCCCACCCCCAGCATTGACCTTTTCCCATTGGAGTCATTAGTGTGTCTTGCTTTATGTCCTGGCTGCTGTTGGCATGAATTTCTTGTGTAGATCTCAACCCATAGAAATCAGATCCTGGTTGTAGCCTCACACGTTCACACACACCTAAGTTTTGACAGAGTGCTTGCCTAAGAAGCTCTGGACCCATCTCATGAGGGAGTGGGCCCAGCAGGTAGATGCTGCTCACAGGGAACTTGTACTCCATCATGGTTTGGGGAGACAGTGCATGAATGAAGGAGTACATGAGGAGAAGTGGTAGAAAAAGAAGGCCATGTCCAGCCATTAGCCTTGTGGCAGATGCTGCTCCCTACCAGGTTGATACAGCAAATTCCAAAAACTATTCCCATAATGTTTTAAGTAACTCGATAATATGTGTTGGGGTGCTCACAGCTATCCCAGTGGGCTGCAGGTTGGACACACATGGGAGGAAGAATTCCGGCTGGCTTAGACATGCTTGAGAAATATGAAATATGAATCTGTTTGCTCTCATTGAGGCTCAGTGCAGAGGGACTGGTATTGCCTGAATTGTTGACAGTGCGGCCCACTCAGATGCCAATGGTTCCCTGCCGATATGACCCACTCCTTTAGGAAGCTGGTTACAGGGCTCAGGCTTCCTGCAACCTGGTGACTCCTCCCTCTATTACTTTGGGAATAAAGATCGACTGTGCTGGCCCTGGCTGGCACGAGATTCTCTATGTAGAGTAGGTTGGCTTCAAATCCACAGAAATCTACCTGTCTCTGCCTCCCACGTGCCGGGGTACAGTGTGTGCTGCTCTGTCTGGCTCACCTGTCTTTGTGACAGGCCTGGAACTCACCAAGTAGGCTTGGCTGGCAGTGATCCACAGGGACCCTCTTGTCTCTACCTCCCCAGTGCTGGGCACAGTGTATACCACTGTGCCTGGATTATTTGTGTGGGTTCTGGGAATCAAATTCAGGTCTTCATGCTTGTGTGGCAACCACTGTCCTGACTGGGCCATTTCCCCAGGCCCTGCAGACAGATTTTAATGGCGACCTAAGTAGAGTATATTTAGAGTGAGGGATCTACTTCCTAGCCATGGGTTACTTCCATGGTCATGTCAATCCAGACAGGTGTCACCGTCTTCCTCCTCCTCCTCCTCCCTCTCCTCCTCTTCCTCCTGCCCCTCCTCCCCCTGCTCTTCCTTCTCTCCTTCTCCCCCTCCTCCTCCCCTTCTCTTCCCTTTTCCTCCTCCTCCCTCTCCTCCTCTTCCTCCTGCCCCTCCTCCCCCTGCTCTTCCTTCTCTCCTTCTCCCCCTCCTCCTCCCCTTCTCTTCCCTTTTCCTCCTCCTCTTCCTCCTCCTCCTCATCCTCCTCCCCTTCCTCCTCTTCTTCCTCAGTCCTTGGGTGATGGAAGGTTCCCTTGGGAGTGTCTTATATGTAGAGCTCTGCCTGCGTATGGAACGAGAAGACCAATGCTCTTTTCTAATTCCTCTAGCCTCCGGGAAAGGACAAAGTCACTGAACCTGGCTGTTAGAGAACTCACTGAGCAGGTAAGCCCACCCTCCTCCCATTTCCTTCTGACCTAATTTCGCATCCAGATCGCCAAGGGCTTTAGAGGAAGCGGACTTTGTGGACCTGTCTGCCAGGCTGAGGCAGAGAGGAAAAGCTAGGGAGGAGGACCTGCAGACTCCAAGGAGGTCTGTTGATGTCAGGTCTGGGATGGGGTTCTGACCCCAGGCTCCCAGAAATAAGACTCAGACTCAGACTCAAAATATGTTTACAAATACCTTGGCCTTACAGCTAGGCTCTTCCCTGATTGGATCATAACTCAATATAACCCATTTATCCCGAGGTAAGTTCTGCCACGTGGCTGGTTACCTGTGCTCAGGTATCATCTGGTCACACCTTCATGGGTAACTGTCCCTCTCCTGGATGTATCCCAGAATTCTCTCTGCCTCCTGGATGTCCCACCTTCAAGTCTACCTTTTCCCATAGGCCTATAGGTTCTTTTAATTGACAGGTGATACATCCTTATAATACACAAGATATTCTCTCTACAGAGGTCTCCACCCATGACCACTTCCAAATGGATGGTTGACCTTGGATTTGAAAGCGGTTCCAGTCCAGAGGCTGGGAAAGGGATGGTACTGGAAGCCCTGAGTGCCTGTTTAGAGCTGCGTGTAGTGGCTCATGGCTTCAGTTTCAACATTCCATAGGCAGAGGCAGGAGGATCAAGGGTTCAAGGCCAGCCTGAGCTACATAACAAGATGCTATCACAAACAAATGAATAAACAAAGATTTTAGGATGGAAGTGATTGGCTTCTCCTGGGAGCCCAAGTTCAGGCTCCCTAGTAATGGAAGTGGGTTGGCGGATAAAGGGTTTGTTTTGTTTATCCGTTCTTCAGATCATTTTGGTAGCATCATTTGTTGCCAGCACTATTTACTTTTCTCAATGTGTGACAACACGCTGGGCAAATGCAGCATCTCCCCCTCCACGGAGGAAAGGCTGCTGTGGCTGCTCCGGTTCATCGTGTGAGGGTTCATCTAACACTGGGGAAAGGTGTGGTGGCAGGAGCTCGAGGCAGCTGGTCACACAATGCCCACACACAGGAAGCAGAGTGTGAACGCTGGTACTCCGCTCTCTCTCCTCATATTCAGCTCAGGATCTCAGCTCATGGAATGGTGCAGCCCACAGCGAGGGTAGGTCTCCCAAACCTTTAACCCCATCTTGAAGACATATTCAGAGATGGTCCCCTAGGTGATTCTATATCCTGTCAAATTATCTATCAATATTTGCTGGGTGTGGTGGCTCACGCCTTTAGTCCCAGCACTTGGGAGACAGAGACAGGCAGATCTCCAAGTCTACAGAGTGAATTCCATGCAGTTCAAGGCTACACGGTGAGACCCCATCTCAACAAACACCCCACTGAATATTCACCATCATGCTATTTGTACTTTCACAGCAGGTACCCTCACCGTGCTCCCCAATAGTGCTCCCCCACGGTACTCCCCCCACCGTGCTCCCCGACAGTGCTCCCCCATAGTGCTCCCCAAGCAGAGCCTGTTGAGGGCCACGGTCTGCATCCTAGCTGTTAGTTAAAGCATTCACAGAACAGAGCCCTCCCCTGTGGTCATGCCATGTGGACAGAGATTGTGGGACCAGACACCCTGGGGTTGCTTTGAGGTGGGCAGACAGACGGGAACACTCCATCCCTGGGAGCTGGAGGTTCCACAGTGGCTGAGGATGTAGAGTAGTAGCTTCTGAGTGGAGCCTCTGACTGGGGAGGAATATCATCGATTGGTTTTCATGAGGAGACAGGGAGGCTGCAGGGCTGGGGAAGCGGTCAGTCAGTAAGTTGTCTGCCATGCAAACAAGTCTCACTCCCAGAGCCCACGGAAGGAGCGGGCATTGTGGCACACACTCATAATCCCTACACAGGGAAGGCAGACAGAAGGGTCCTTGGGGCTCACTGGCAGCTGGCTTGGAGGAAACACGAGCTCTGAGCTCAGTGAGAGACTCTGTCAGAAAAATGGGGAGAGCAACTGAGGGAAGCAGCCAAAGTTAACCTCTGGCCTCCACACATACTCATTCAAACACTTGAACACACACACACACACACACACTTGTGTGCAGGCACACATGCTCACTCATGCACCCACAATGCACACACCCATGCACATGTAGGTGCACACACATGTACACACACATATACATATGCATACACATATACATACATATGTGTGCACACACATACACAATATACATACACACATACACACACATGCAGGTGCACACACATACACACCTGTACACATATACACCTGTACACATATACACATACACATACATGTACACACACATATACACATGCACCCATGCATGCACACACATGTGGCTGCACACACATGATCACACACATACATACATACACGTACACACATATATACATGTACACACACACACACATACACACATGCGGGTAGACAAACATGTGCACATACAGGTACACACACACCCCTACATATATGCACACACACACACACACACACACTCACGCACGTATACACACACAGAGCCAGAGAAGAAAGGGAAGCTTGGACCCTTTCTGGGAGGTGTGTTGAATGGCTTGTCTTCCATACAACCATGCTGCTGCTGCTGTGAGCGGTTAGTAAGGCTGTAGTGTTTACTCATTTTTCTTATTTATTTTTTCTTTTCTTTTTGTCTTTTTCTTCCCTTACTTGTTTCCAAAGCTGACACCTGACAGTTTTGTTCTGGCCATAAATGGTCGAGGGTTTGATGGATTCCTGTCAGCCAATAATGTCTGTAAAACATCAGACTTGGGAAGGCTTGAGATCAACCCGTGAGCTTTCTGGCTGCTCACCCAGAGAGAGGAATGAGGTGTTTCTCGTTTTGCCTGGCTCAGCCATGGGCTAGACGGATGGTTACCAGAGACCTCGAGGACACTGTAGTTTTCTAAGTGCTGGGAGGTTCTCTCTGTCTTTGAGTGCTGTGATTGCAAAGCACTGAGACCAGGCAGCTCTCAGGGCTGGAGGGCTGAGCGCCAGGTGCCAATATGGCCAGGTTCTGGTGTCAGGATCTCTTCAGAGGGACAGATGGCCAACTCCATGCTGTGCCTTTGCCTGACAGAAAGAGAGAAAGAGAACAGGAGGGCTCTCCCAGTCTTTATTATTACCATCATTATTATAATTATCATTGTGTGTGTGTGTGTGTGTGTGTGTGTGTGTGTGCACACTAGAGGACAGCGTGGGTGTTACATGCAGGTGTTACAACACCACCCACCTCCTTGGGAGGGTCTCTCAGAGGCCTGGAGCTTACCAATTAAGCCACACTGGCAACCAGAAAGCCCCAGGGACCCTCTAGTCTCTACTTCTCCAGCTCTGGGATTGCAAGTTTGCGCCATGATGTGCTGCTTACTTGGGTTCTGTGGGCCCAGCTAAGTCCCCTGTTTACAAAGCGAGCACTTTCACTGGCAGAGCCACCGTCCCCCAGCCCTTTCCTAAGGGCACTGATACTTTCTCGAGGTTCTACGTTCAGGACCTGTTACTTCTCAGAGCCCCCACTGGATCTCATTATCAGCCCGGGGCTGAAGATTTCAGCATATGAAATTTGGGGGGGGGGACCCAAGCATTCACGCCATTGCACACTCTATCTTTTAGATATTTACCGTCAACTCATAATGACTTTACTTTTCTGTCGAATTAAGGAGTTGTGCCTTGGATTTTAAAATGTAAATGTAAAACTCCCATTCGTTAATGAGTTCCTCGGGGGCTAATTTTATTTGTAAATAAGAAAGACATGGAGATTTTTCTGAGGTGGGTCCGTGTATTCCATTGCGCATACGTGAGCGTGCTATGCTTGCCGTATGGGAACTGAGACAGAGCCTGGAAGTCTGACCCCTGTAGATTGGCAAGTGACCATGAGGGACGAGGCTCAGCTCAACAGTTTTCTTTCTTCAGTGCACACACATGCACACACGCACATGCACTTGACAGTTTTCTTTCTTCAGTGCATGCACATGCACACACACATGCACACACACATGCACACACACACGCACACACACACGCACACACGCACATGCACACACACACACACACACATGCATACACACACACATGCACACACATGCACACACACACACACACACACACACACACACACACACACACACACACACACACACACACACACACACACACACATGCACACACATGCACACACATGCACACACACACACATGCACACACGCACATGCACACACATGCACACACACACACATACGCACACACACGCATGCACGCACATACTCAACCCCTGATACTTTCAGAGTGAGTTGGAACCTTCCTCACACTCATTACATTTCTTGACTCTCGTGGGTCACCGAAAGGTAATTAAGGGATAAATGAGATGGATATAGTTTGAAATAATTGGGATATCTAGAGACTGGTAGGTATTATATTATATCCAGCAGAGACCGAAAGAGTGTGCAATTTAATCAGAAACTTTAGAAAGGCGGCTTCACGCTAACGGTGCAGCTTGAATTATGGGCTTTCTCGGCGAAGGAGACACTGACCTAATTATGATTAAGAGACACTGTTAACTAAAATCAGAGATATTAGACGAGACCTGAGAACCCTGGCTGGCGTCACAGAGTTAACCGGTGAGCCTTTGAAGTTCCTGAGGTGAAGTTTGTAGATGGGTAAGATGGGTGGAGTCTGTCACGGGGCCCTGAACCAACCACGACAGCGCCAGAGAAAGGTGTCCCGGATGCCTTTCTTTAAGTTCTTGGTTCTAAAATACTGGACAAGTCTCAGGACCCGTAAAGAGCCTCAGGATGGATGATTTTGACCGTGTGGACAAGCAGACGGGATAGGCTTTGGTGCAGAGGACGACCAATGCTCCCCTGAGCATCAGCAATGAGGTCGGAAAATCCCAGGCACAGAGGGGAAAGTGAAAAGCAGCCCCAGAGAGAAGGGTGGAGTGTTTTAGGACTGAGTGAGGTCTGCTTCGCTTCTGTTTGATCTCGGATAAGCCAAGTGTTTGCAATTAACTGTATCCCTCGAGATGTAGACTCCACGTGGACCGACGACTTTCAGGTTCTGAATGGGATTTCATATACTTTTATTTTGGTAATAAATAACAGTGTTTGTGGGCAGGAAGGTTTCCGTTCTGTGTGGACTTTCCCCAAAGAGCCCCCTACTTTTATCCCTTCAGAAACTGTGCTGTGTGCTTTGGGTGAGCTGAAAATACAGGTTCATCCTTAATCCGAGTACAGGTAACAGATAACTATGAACTTTCAGCCTTAAATAAAATAAAAAAGATGGTGATTAATCTCGGCGTGAAAGATAACCTGACAGAATTCGGGGTGTGAGATGAGGTTGAAGAGATTTGTAGTTTTTGGAACTCAAAGAAAAACAGGTGGTGTGTGTGTAGAGTCGAGGTGTTGGGGACACTGGATAACCCCAAGTCTTCTCAAAAGTGACTTGTCTGACTTTCAGTCGGACTCTCCAGCGAGTATCTGCCTTCCGGGTTTCTTAGAGTCTTCTAATAAAGAAAATTTAGCAGGTACCTCTGATCTCGATGCTTAAAGCCACATCTTTGTTGACCGCCTACTATGTGCCAGGGCACAGTCCTGCTCATGAACTGCCGACTGTGTGCTGGGGCAGAGTTTGGTTCATGGACTGCCTACTGTGTGCCAGGGACAGAGTCCTGCTTGTGGACTGCCTATTGTGTGCCAGAGACAGAGTCCTGCTCATGAACTGCCTACTGTGTGCTGGGGCAGAGTTTGGTTCATGGACTGCCTACTGTGTGCCAGGGACAGAGTCCTGTTCATGAACTGCCTACTGTGTGCCAGGGACAGAGTCCTGCTCATGAACTGCCTACTGTGTGCTGGGGCAGAGTCCTGCTCATGAACTGCCTACTGTGTGCCGGGGCAGAGTCCTGCTTGTGGACTGCCTACTGTGTGCCGGGGCAGAGTCCTGCTCATGGACTGTGTGTGCTGGGGCAGAGTCCTGCTCATGAACTGCCTACTGTGTGCCGGGGCAGAGTCCTGCTTGTGGACTGCCTACTGTGTGCTGGGGCAGAGTCCTGCTCATGGACTGCCTACTGTGTGCTGGGGCTGATTGTGGACATCATAGACAGATGAGGAGACAGGTCGAGGCTGTCAGCTGGAGAGGAAGCAGGAGGAGACTGGGGTGAAGGCAAGGCACGGGAAATCAGCAAGGCCTTTCTCCCAGGGACATCGTGGAACAACTGACCCAGGGTTGTGAGGTTCTGAGAGCTCAGGCAGGAGTAGGGAAATGCCTGGCAGAGGCAGACAGTGACAGCTGGTGGCTTCCCTGTGGGCTCACACCAGCCTGTGTGGGTCAGGGCTGTGCTGAGGCCGTGCCAGTGGCCATCTCTCTTCCTCCTTCCTCATCTCTACCTTCCCTCTCTTCCCCTACCCTCCTCCCACCTCTCCTCATCTACCCCCATCTCCATCTCTCTACCCCCTTCTCCTCCTCTCCCTCCTTTTCTGTTCTCCCCTCCCCTCTTCCTGCCTTCCCTCTCTTCCCCCTTTTCCTTTCTTGCTTTTCTTCTAACCTGTTGCTCCCTAAACCCTCTCTTCTGCTTATTCTGCCAATGCTACTTAGAGACCCAACCCCCTCAGACCCCATCCCCCTCTGTCTTCTGGTCGGGAGCATGAGACATTGATTCCTGCCATTTCTCTTGGTAGGTATGCTCAGGTGAGAAGCTGTGCAGCTCTCTGAGGAAGAGACTCGCTGACCTTGACTCCAGGCTGCCTGCCTTGCTGGAAGCCAAGATGTTGGCCCTATCAGGTAACTGTGGAGGCACTCAGGAATTTCAGTCACTGACCAGGGTGTGTAGTCATCCCAGCTGCCTGGGAGGCCAAGGTAGGAGGATTGCAAGTTCAAGGCCTGGTCTGTGCTATGAATTCTATGCCTGTCTGAATGATATAGAGAGATGGAGAAGGGAACTCAATGGGAGAGCCATTGCCTAGTGTGTACAAGGCCCCAGGTTCAAGCTCATGCCTACACACACACACACACACACACACACACACACACACGCACGCACACACACACACACATACTCACACACGTAAGCATACACACATATACATACATATTTATAAACACTCACATATACACACACATATATACCACATATCATACACACACATATACATTTAGACACACTTGCATATATATACACACACACCACACATATCACACACATACATACACACATATATATATACACACAAACACACTCACATATACACACATACATACACATACACATATATACAAACACACTCAACATTCTCACATACACACATGCACACAAACACACACATACATACATACACATCACATATACCACGCATATACACACAGAAACACATATAAGCATACATATACTCTTATATATACACATACTGCACATATCATATATACACACACCCCCCCACATATACACCATACATACCACACATACACATATATACACACAAACATACTCACATATAAGCACACATATACACACCACACATTCATACACACACACCAAACATATCACACACACACACACACACACACCATATGACAGTCATGGCACCAGTGTTGTCAGGGAGGAATGACAGGTCAGGTTGACCTCTGGCCTCAATAATGACAAGCCCACACATTCTCGTGCTCCCGCATACATGGATGTGAACACACACACACACACACACACACACACACACACACACACACACACACAGGAGAAGACTGGACTTAGAACATGGCAGTATCTCAGCTCACACCCTTGGCAGACCAGTGGTTCCTAACAGGTTTCTGCTATGGCTTGGTTAGCAGGGTCTTGCTGTCCCTTGGATGCTGGTTTTCAAACACTCCCACCTCGAATTTGCTGGTTGATTTGATGTTCACAACAGTGGTGTCAGACAGGTGTGGGGGCAACTCACAGGGGAACCCAGGGGAGTGGAGGGGGATCAAGCCTGTGGGGTATGTCCTTCTCACGAGTTCTTGAAATAAGGCCAGCAACAGCAGACCGGTGGCTGGAGTCCAGACTCCCCTGTGTGACGGATGGATCTTTAGCCCTGCTATGTAAATGACAGCAGTGAAGAGATCTCTGAGATTTATAACCTGGATGAACGCACAGCCCGTTGGCTTTAGAGGAATCGGAATTTAACAGGAGGGTGTAATAATTACACGTATGGGATTTTAGTGGTGTTTTAAGGAGGAGCGTGGTGCCTGGCAGCTTCTGTTCCTCACATCGTTAAACACTAATGCTGCCGCTAACGAGCTGCTGGGTCCCCGACGCAGTCAAGTGTGGCATTTACAACCCAGAACATGGCGGGCGAGCATGTGGCCTGCCTCGTAACTGCCTCCCGCGCTACTTAGTTGGAGTTATGGCCTCGCTTGCAGAGAGAGAGGGAGAGAGAGAGAGAGAGAGAGAGAGAGAGAGAGAGAGAGAGAGAGAGAGAGAGAGAGAGAGAGAGAGAGAAGACGGAATGTCTCTGTGCCTCTGAGTTAGGGCTTTGCCTTTCTCGGCCAATACATCTTCCCCTGCGAACAGGTGGATGAGCTTCTCTTCATGGAGCCCAAGGGAAAAAGAGAGTGTGGCTCAGTAGGCAGAGTCCCCCACCCCCCACCCCCGTCACCAGTGTTCTGTCCTGAGAGGCCCAGGAACTCTTTACAATTTCTAGAAAAAGTTATTTTATGTGCGTATGTGTGTATGTGTCTGCAGGTGGGTGTGTGCACGTATGTACAGTCAGAGAAGGCTCTTTAAATGGCACACTGCAGATGGGGTTGGGGTTTTTGGTCTAAGCTCTTTGGGCGACGGAGAAAACCGGGGAGGCTTCGGCAAATGGGCTCTGTGTCAAGCTCTTCTATGCCTGTCCAGAGTCTGACCCATGACGTGATGACCCGCCTACTGCTGTCTGGCATCCCTAAGGCTGAAGGGCTTCTTGCCTGAGGAATGTATAGTTTCCTGTCTACCTGTCCGTCCTGAGCCAGCTCGTGCTGATGTCCTGGGAGCTCTGGCTTGACCCCTTCCAGTCTGTGCTGCCTGGCCATTACTTTGGTGTCTGGGAAAAGCAGGCAGCCCTAGTTTTTTTTTCTTTAAAAAAACAACTGTGTGTGTGTGTGTGTGTGTGTGTGTGTGTCTGTCTGTCTGTCTGTCTGTCTCTGTGTGTGTCTGAGTCTGTGCATATGAGTATAGGTGTCCAAAGAGCCCAGGGGTGTCATGTCCCCTGAATCTGGAGTCGCCTGTAGCCGCATGCCATCTGATGTGGATGCTGGGAGTTGAACTCGGGTCCTTTAGAAGAATAGCCTGCATTCTCCATGGCTGCGGCTTCTGCCCAAACCCGCAGCCTAGTATCTTTGGAGGGAAGGTTCAGGCTCAGCATGGCTATAGGGTGAGAAACAAGGTTGGAGGCTTTTCACGGCCCCCATGTGTGTCCTCAGCTGAGGGACGATTTGTTTATGGTCTGACATGATATGAGAGGGACAAAATGCATGTCCTGCCCACTCCCCTGGGCTCTTGTGTTGGGGAGGTCACTCCCTGACTTGAGGTTCTTCAGGAAGACACCCAGGTGGTCATCAGCACGCACATTCTTGGATGACCAAGAAGACTGAGACAGTGTACATAGGGCGAGCTCTGTGGAGTTTGAAACCAGGTTCTGGGACAATGACCTCTACAACAGGAGCATGGCTCAAAATGACTCCCACTCTGTTTGTAAGAGGGAGATAAATGCCGTGCTTCAGAGATACCGGTGTGTGTCCACACACGCTGGGGAACATGGTCGTGGGCTTGGTTAGCCTCTTTATTTCAAATGTATTTCTAATTCACTTCATTACTTTAAGACCAGTCTTGCCAAGTAGCCCAGGCTAGGCTTACCATTCTCCTAACGAAACTGAGGTTTCAGGCTGGTGACATCACGCCTCTCCCAGATAAATTCTTCCCACTGCTGTCTTAGCAAATCTATGAAGGGCTCTATTCATCCACCTCACTGAAGAGCAGAGAGCGCAGCAGACCCTGTGGATCACTCTACCCGTCCTGCCCCCCACTACACCCAAGGGAAGTCTGGGAAGGGTCACCTGTGAGACTCCTTCAGGGTTAGCCTTGACTTTCTGAGCCTTTGTCAGCAAAGCAAGTCTCGTCTCTGAGGCTCGGCAGTGAGGGCAAATGCGTGCACGGTAATGTCTGGGGCAGGGTAGCAGCTTGTGATGGCTCCTGCCTCTGAGGGAAGTCACCAAATTCTCTCTATACCAAGCGTTCATTTCTCGAACCACATTACTTCTTCGAGTGATTGGATCAAGGAAAGGTCTGGGTTTAGCGAATCGTGTCATCTTAATGGTCACTCCTCAGAGGGCTGGGACACTGCCTGGCTCCCCCTTGGCCTGTATGGGGTCATAGAACATAGGTTTCATCGACAGAATGGCGTATGCTGGGTGTTCAGCCTCTGCCTACAGCCCGTGGATAGCTGTAGCATTTAGTCGGTCTGACATCAGCCTCTTCGACTAACCAGTGCAGTATTTAGGGGGAGGGGTTTCGGATAGAAGCTTGGGCTAGAAACCTGCCCCATGGTTCATCCCTGTGCAGCCTTCAGCAAGGTTCTCTAGATCTCAGCCGTGAAGTCAGGATAACAATGCGTATTTCAGTGAACATGAGCGCCGTGTGTTACACACTACAGAGAAAGAAACGTTGCTGTCAGCCGAACAATGAGGCCGTGCCTTCGGTTCAGAGTCCTCATTGTACGCACTGAAAGAGTTCCTTCACATGCGTTTCGGCTTGAGGACGATCACACGCCATCCCTTTGAAAGGATAATAACATCGGTTAAGGGTCTGCTCAGACGCCTTCATCTTCATCGTCAAAGGCTTCTGAGACCTCTGTGGGCGTCGAGCTCAGAGGTGGATGTTTGTTCCCACTCAGCTTCCATCCTCCGAGTTAGCAGAGCCGTGGGCTGCAACCTTTCCCTTCAAGCGATGACTCTGGGAGGGTTTTCTGCTAGGCTGGTGCCAGGCTTCAAGTTTTTTTGTTTGTTTGTGTTTGTGGTGTGTGTATGTTAGGGGCTGGAGATCAACCTCAGGTTTTGCTCAGGAGATATCCATTGTTGCTGTAAAATTATAAAAAAAAAATGTTGTCTTTTATCCCGCACTAGATCTAGCACGCAACAATCTGTCTTCCCATCTAGTTCCCAAGGCAGGCTGCCAACATGCCAAAACACACACATCTCAGTTCCATGGTGGCCCAGTGTCTCCAGCCACCACACAATAATGTGATCGTTATGGTATTTTCATACATGTATGCCGTGCATTTGATCATGGTCACCCCCCTTGTCTTCTCATGTCCACATCCACGCTGATCAACCTCTTTCTAAAGAGTCCTCTAACGTTCGAGTGTATGTGGGTGTTGCCTGCATGCATGTTTGTGAACCACATGTGTGCCTGTAGAGACCAGAAGAGAGTGCCTGATCTCCTGGAACTGGAGTTGCAGATGTGAGCCATCATGAGGGTGCTGGGACTTGAACCACAGTCCTCTGCAAGAACAGCCAGGGCTCCAGTTCCCATGTTTCCAGTGCCTGCCCTCTTCCCCTCCCTCCCTCCCTGCGTTCCTTCCTCCCTTTCTTGGCGAACCAGTGAGTTTCACTAGGGTTGCTTACAGGAACTGAGAGCCTTGCCAGAGGTCGAGTAGGGCCACTAGGAGCTGTCAAATGTGAGTGTTTGGGGTTGATTCTTCAGTCCTCTGTGGACACCTCTAAATGGAGACTTGTCGGACCAAGTGGTAGGTTTAACTTTAGGACAAACCGGCAGAAGTGTTTTCTGTGGGGTTACACCCCCTTGCATTTTGAGGGTTGGGGGAATTTTACCCACTGGCCAGTTGGATGGGTCTCAGTTTAGCTGCTCGGGACCATGTGAATGGGTTGATGTGGCTCTGCGGCTTTTGTTTGCACTCCCGGTGACTAGTATTGTCTAACACATTTTCATCTGTGTGTCGTCCATCTGCATGTGGCCCTTTGTAAACGGCCCGGGGAGTCTTTGTTGGAGTTTAATGCTGTTATTTCTGTTAATTGTTGAGTTGTAAAATTGAATCCTTTGTCAGTTGTCTGGAGTAAATGATTTGTCCCAGTTTGACTTGACTTCCCCTCTCCCTCTCCCTCTCCCTCTCCCCCCCTCTCCCCTCCCCCTCTCCCCTCCTCCTCTCCCCTCCCCTTCCACTCTCCTTCTACTCTTCCTTCTCTCCTCTCCCCTTCCCTCTCCCTGTGCCTTCCCTTTCCTCCTTCCCTCTTCCCTCTCCTTCCCCCCCCTTCCCCCTCTCTCTCCCTCCTCTCTCCCTTCCTCTCAGCCTCTCCCCTCCTTTCGCTCCTCTTTTCTCCTCTCCTCCTTCCCCTCCTCTCCTCCCCTCCCCCCCTCCCCTCCCCCTTCCTCCTCTCTTCTCCCTCCCCTCTTCCCTTCCCTCTCCTTCCTCTCAGCCTCCCCTCCTTTCTCCTTTTCCCCCCTCCCTCCCCCTCCCCTCTCACCCACCCCTCCCTCCCCCCTCTCCCCTCCTCCCCCCCCCCCCTCTTTTGCGTTCCCTTACCCACCCTCCCCTTTATTCCGATTTTGTCTTTTTAAAATCTCTTTACTTTCGACAATCTTATGTAGCCTAGGCTGACTGAAAACTTGCTGTGTAGACAAAGCAGGCCTTGAACTCCTGACCTTCCTGCCTCCACCTTCCAAGGGCTGGGATTGCAGGTGCCTGTGTCCAGCTTCCCTGCCCAGCCCCTTGTGATGAGCTGAATGCAGCTTGTCTCCGGATGAAGCCCATTTATCAGGGGTTTTCTTTGCTGGTCCTGCTTTGTCCTCTGCAGGGCTCAGCCTGTTGCAGTCCCTTGTGTGTTCTTATTTCCTGCTCGTAGCTTCCCAGTTGTAACTTTGTTTCGCCCCTGAGGTGATTCGTGAGTGCTCCGAGGTGTGCGTGTGTCAGGTTTCCTGTTGCCCCCTCATAGATAACCGGTTGCTTGGCGGCATCTGCGGAGCCAAGTGTCTTTCCCTTGCCGTTGCTCTGACTCAGTTGGCTTTTGGAGGACACGCCCAGTTTTTGGACTTCTGTTGTAGTTCACTGCCAATCTGGTTTCGGATGCGCTCCATCCTGATTTATGGAAGCAATAGCTTCGGGTCTTAAATGCAGACTGTTTGATGGCTCTGGCTTGTCTAGGTTTTCGCGTTTCCTTTTATATTTTAGGATGTGCCCATTCACTTCTACTAAAAGGCCTCATAAAATTTTGATAGGAATTGTATTAAATCTATGCATCAATCTGGGGCAAATTGAGACCCTAGGAGTTCCTAGTTTTCCAGTGGACATTTATAGCTTATCTCTGCAATCATTTAAGTCTTATTTCCTCTCGGTGGGTTTTCAAAAGCAGTTCCCAGGCCTGCCTAGGGTCCTTTAAACTCACCCCTACGATACTTCTTAGTCCTAAGATACGTTGTAAACTATATTTCAGAGAGATTGTCTCACCGTGGGCTGCTGCTGCTGTTTAGACACAGGGCTGATTCTTGTACCTGACCTCTCTGCTTTTGATTCACTTCCTTCGGGCTTTATGGCTTTTTCTTTCTTACGCCCCCAGCCACCTGTGGGTCCCCACAGCCACCTGCGATGCAGGTGTTATTACGACCGTATTTCACACCGTGGTTATGCCAAGTGCACTCATTTGTTCTCCTGTTGCTTTAGTGAGGGCCTCTGCAGCTGTGACGAGAACGCTGACCAAATGCAACGTACAGACCGACCGACCGTTACTGAAGGCAGCCGGGGCAGGAGCTCCAGTGGGAACCTGGAGGCAGGAATTGAAGCAGAGATCACAGAGGAGCGCTGCTAGCTTTTCAGCTACCTTTCTTCCTTCCTTCCTTCCTTTCTTTCTTTCTTTTTTCTTTTATTTTTTCGGAGGTGGGGACCGAACCCAGGGCCTTGCGCTTGCTAGGCAAGCACTCTACTGCTGAGCTAAATCCCCAACCTTTTCAGCTACCTTTCTTAATAAGATTTATTTATTTTATGTATATGAGTACACAGTAGCTGTCTTCAGACACACCAGAAGAGGGCATCAGATTTCATTATGGATGGTTGTGAGCCACCATGTGGTTGCTGGGAATTGAACTCAGGACCTCTGGAAGAGCAGTCAGTGCTCTTAACCACTGAGCCATCTCTCCAGCCCTTCAGCTACCTTTCTTATCAGCCGAGTACAGCCTGTCCAGGGGTGGCACCACCGGGAGTGAGCCAGGACATCCTACACCCATTATCAATCAGGAACATTCCTGCAAGCATACCTACAGGCTGACCTGATGGAGTAAATGTCTCAGTCGACGCTCCCCCTTCCCAGCTGTGTCGAGATTAGCCACCAAATATGTTTCGATTTTGATAAGGGGGAAGGGCTTAATTTATCCGCACTCTAATTGAAAGGCCAGTGCCTTTCCACTGTGTGTGCTGTGCCTGTCCTTGGACATTTGGGTGTTGGGTGGAGTGATACTGGGGACTTTCCCTGGTCCTACTGGACATCTCTGTGTCATTTGCAGAGGCCCTGAACTTCCAGCTCTACCCAGCCTGTTGGTGTTGCAGCAGGATACCGTCATCCCTGGTGCTTACACTTGAGAATCTCACAATTAATTTGCAGAAAGTACCAGTGCGTGTGGGGAGGTACCGAGGAGGCCCCACATGGCTGGAGGAGGTTCTAGTAGATAGGGCTGCCGAGGGAGGGAGAATCATTCTCCTTTGGGAAGGAGGCAGGTTGCTCATGCTCTGGTTGCCGAGTGGCCTCCGCACCCATGTGCCTATGGACGGCACTAATCAGGGGTCATTAATAATGAAGTGACGGGAAGTTGGGAGGAAGACATGGTGTGGGTAACAGGAAGGTCAACGGATATAGTGGTGGACGGATACAACCAGTATGCGTTATAGAAATGTCTGAAGCTTTCGAAGAACACAAATATTACTTAAGAAGCACACACACAAACCCTTCCCTCCTCTCTCCCCTGCTGTGTTGCAGGCAGCTGCTTCTCTACAGCCAAGGAGCTCTCGGAGGAGATTTGGGCCGTGTCGTCGGAGCGGGAAGGGCTAGAGATGTTCCTGGGCAGGCTGCTGGCACTCAGCTCCAGGAACGCCAGAATACTGGGCAGCGTCAAAGAGGACTACCTCAGGTGCAGGCAGGACCTGGCCCTCCAGGAAGCTGCCCACAGTGAGTAGTGGGCCCCAGCCAAAGCCTCGGGGCAGCGTAGTGCTGACCTTGGATCCTGTGGCTAGATTGCCTTACTGTGACAGTGTCACAGAACACCACCCAGACAGTTCATGGGGGACATGGCTGGCAGAGCCTTGGATAACAGGGTAGGGCCACCTATTAGCTTTTACTTTGCCTTTCTCTGACCTTTTCTGCTCTGCATTTGCTGGTGGACACAGTGGCTATAGCTTGCGTCACCCCCCATCCCCAGGGAGGTTCTCCCTTGGTTCAGTCTTCCAGGATGCAGGCTATAGGCTGACACTGGGGTACTGAGAAGGAACTAGGTGGTGGCTCTTCTGTTGGGGTATCCTCTGAGGGTTGATTTTCTCCCTAGGAGAAGGGCACAGGCAACATTGGTGCTGGCCCTACAGAAGGGCCAACATACTGTATGTCCTGTGTTCATTTAACAGACCACCTGTATATCCCTCACATTGATGTTGGGGTGGGGGGATCAGTGTTCAAAGTCTGAACAAGGAACTGTACCTTCAGCTGTCAGGGTTAGGCCTGCCACTGTGGGATGAGCAGACCAGTTTTTAAAGTTCTCCTGAACTATGTGCACTGTTGTTCCCTCCCTGTTCCAATCAGATGGTCAGTGATCGTGGTGTCTCTTGCCAATGAAGCCTCAGCTGGCTCAATAGCTCAGAGCAGAGCATTATTGTTTCCTTTGACTCTTTTAATTTTCTTTTTAAAATATTTAATTTTTATTTTAAATTGTGTGTGTGTCTCTGTGTGTGTGTGTGTGTGTGTGTGTGTGTGTGTGCGCCTGTGTGTTTGTGCATGTTAGTGTAATACCTGCAGAGGCCAGAAGAGGGCGCCAGATGCCCTGGAGCTGGTGTTAGAGTTACCTTGTGGGTGTTAGAAACAAAATTACCAGTTCTTTGTGAGACCAGCCTTTGTTCTTAACCACTGAGCTCTCTCCCGGGCTTCCCTGGTTTTAGGGGGCATGGGAAGGGAATAGAGGCAGAGAAAGGGAGGGGACAGAGAAGGTGGGGGGAGATGGAAGAGAGGGAGAAAGGAGTCAGAATAAGCAAAGGGGGTCAGAGAGAGGAAAGGGTCGGAGTCTCTCTCTCTCTCTCTCTCTCTCTCTCTCTCTCTCTCTCTCTGCATGTTATTTTCACATTGGTCACACAGAGGTCAGAGGGCAACCTTCAGGAGTCAGTCCTCCACCCACCTTCACAGGGGCGCACCAAGCTTGCACAGGTCTCTACCCATTGAGCAACCTCACCCATCCCTTTCTCTCTTAAAGGCCAGACCTTCTGTTTATTTGTTTATCTTGTCATATGCAGCCCTAGCCTGTGTGTGGAGTATCCATTAGCACAGTGCTGCGGGAGCTCCAGGGTCCCAGGCCCTGCAGGCTCCTTCTGTCATGACAGAGCGGAGCAGGGGAGAGCTCCAGCAGACCTTTGCTATTGACTTTGTTGTTTGTTTTTAAAAGTCGGCGAATAAGAGAACCCGAAACGTTTCATAGTGTTACCACTCAGTTTTTACACAAAACGGGGGAATGGATTATATGGAAGAATAGAGGAGATATAAACAGATCTGAGTGAATCTAACCCGATGATATTTTCATTTGAATGGCGAGCGAGCTCTTAAAGCCGTTAATATCTTTTTTTTTTTTTTTAAATGCAGTGCGGGTAATTTTGAATCTCATCATTGTTACTTCACTAAATACTTTCAAGATGATGAATAAAACATAAACAAGGGGAACGGGGGATTGTTACAGGAGACAGCTGAACTGCAGATGGCTCGTGGCAGGGAATCTTTTGTGCTTCGTTTGTGCTAGCATTTTGCTGGGTCAGCCACCCTCACCCTGCGTGTTTGCTCACAAGCGTGGCTTTGGATTACTCAAGCGAACAATCCAAGTGCTGGTAAGAACGTAGGTAACAAAGAAATTCTAAGTGAGTTTCTGGGGGGCCAGGGGGTAGTTTCATGGTGAAGAAGAAGCAGCCTTGCAGAGCACCTGTGCTTGTTCTTCAGTTCTCGTGGTGCGACGCCCTCTTCTGGTGTCTACGGGTACTGCATGCACATGTACGCACATGCAGAGACCGGTGCACACTAACGAGTCTTAAAACTAAATAGAAAACAAATTCCTGTGTGAACTGAAGCTTTCACCCATTGAGATGCAATAAAACCAGGCCGTAGCCTGGCCTCAGCTGCTTTTGGATCTTGAGAGGCGGCGACAAGTCAGAAGGAACTCGGTGCTCAAGGTCAAATGTAGCTCAGGCAAGCAGGAAAGGCGAGCTGGGTCTGTATGGGCGTGATGCACTGCACCACAATCTTTTCAGTCTTGAGCCACATACCTGTCTCCTAGGCCTTAAAATTAAAAAACAAAAAGACCAACAACCATGTGAGCCGTTTGTGGGGAGAGGGTTATACGCATACTGAGTGCAGTGCCCCCGGGAGCCAGAAGAGGGCGCTGGATCCCCTGGAACTAAAGCTCCAGGCACTGGCGAACCACCAGATGTGGGTAGGAGAACTGAATTGAGGTCTTTTGTAAGAGCAGTACATGTTTTTAATTGCCGAGTCATCTATGCAGCCCATAGATAAAATATCTTAAGATAAAACTCAGACGTGTGGGGTTGGGAATTTAGCTCAGTGGTAGAGCGCTTGCCTAGGTTCGGCCCTAGGTTCGGTCCCCAGCTCCGAAAAAAAAAAAAAAAAAAAAAAAAAAAAACCTCAGACGTGAGCACTATTATGACACTAACCTTGGGTGCCATTCCTCAGGCACCTTTGACTTGGTTATATTTTAAGATCTCCTCTAACTTGCCGATTTGCTTAGACTGGCTGACCAGAAAGCCTCAGGGGTCCTCCCGTCTCTGCCTCCATGAGCCTGGGATTATAAGTGTGCCTCATCTCACCCAGCTTCTTATGTGGGCTCCGGGGATTGAACTCAGGTCCTAGTGCTTACTACTAAGCTATATCTGCACCCCAATACAAAATGTTTAAAAATGTGATTTCTAACAGTGTTTGCAAGGGTCAAAGAGAGTCGTGTTGGGATGGAAGAGTGGCTCTTAAGCCCAGGGACGTGAGCTCTCTTGTTTTGAGTTCCTTCATGAGATGATGCCAGATCCAGCCAGGAGGCAAAAGGCAGACCATTAGCTGTTCCTTCACAGCTTCCCATGACTTTCCTGTTGTCATTGTTCTGGCCTTGACCTTGGTACCTGAAGGCAGTCAGCTGCAAGGATGATGGAAGCTGTCCTTATTCTGGGCAACCAAGTGCCCCTCGAAGCTCTAGGATTCTCTTTCTGCAGAAGAAGGAAAACTTTTCTCGTCCAAGGACCAATCAGCAGTGTTGTTCATGCAGAGGGCTCTTACTGGTAGGAAGCATTTCTGATAGCCATCCGAGATGGACTGACCTGTCTCACCATGGAGACGTCCTTGTGCCTCCTGTCCCTGGCTAGCTTGTGCATTCACTGAGGAGTGACACGCTGCTTCTAAGTCTTACTGGGCTATCCCAGAACCCAGCATGGTGGCCTTGGGCCGCAAGCCTCTGTCTACTTTTGGTGAGGAGAAGAGTGATGTAAAGTGTTTGTTCTTTCTTCCTTGGTTTGGACTGTGGGTGCAGACCTCGGATCTCCTTGAGAACAGTGACAAGGGGGACTTTCTGGAAGATAATGGTGTGGTCCTGTTGTGTTAAATAATAAAAAAGGCACCGTCCCACATTACTCTGGGCACTGGCGGGTCACATGGCACCGGTGGGGTGGTCTCATCTCTGCATACTCTCTGACCCTTTGGTCTAAACTCTTTCCACCTGACTCGATAAGTTCCCATGGTGGGTTGCTACCACACCAGCCCCACACATCAAATTCTGTGACTGCCTGGGGTGCCCTGCCGCCGTACCTTTCTCTGGAACTCAGCTGGGACACAGCACGAAGGTAAACACCACACAAACTTAGTTTAGTATCAACAGGTAACTCAGTCGCTGGGCACAACCACTAACATCCTAATTAGTGAGCCATTCTAAGCTAAACTAAGGATCTGCCAGGATCCACCATCTAACTGGGGGCCTCTAGTTCATTATATCTTCTACCCCAAGCTCTCTCTCCATCCAAAAAGCCACAAGTCCCTCCTCTCCTCCTCTCTTCCCCTCTCTGACCAGGAAGTCCCACCTACTCCTTGCCCAGTGATTGGTCCCCTGAAATCTTTATTCATTAGAGGAAGGTCCTTGCCATATGGTCCCGTTTGGATAATTATTGGTTTGCTTTATCTTTGAGGCAAGGTCTCCTGTAGTTAAGACTGGTCTTGAACCCGATCTATAGTTGAGGGTGATCTTGAGCTCCTGATCTTTCTGGAGCCACCTCCTCAGGGCTGATATTAGGGTCATGCAGTTCCTAATATCTGGTTTGTGCTATGCTGGAATTGGCTTTCTGTATACTCTGCCAGCCAAACAGCCTCAGCCCAGTTGGATGTTCAGATTGGGGTGATGAGAAGGGGGCAGAAACACAATATAGTTTCAAGGGCAAAGGTCAACAGACATGGCTGCTGCCTTCAAATTCATAGGCTTCTGTTATGGTGAGATACTCCTGTGAAGAGGAGAGGAAGAAAGACTTTAGTTTGGAGACATCAAGTCACACACTTGAATTCTGAGGAGTGTTTAGTAGAATGGGGCAAAATGGAAAAGTGGCCTCTACATCCCCTGAACCAGCAGCAGCCTTTATGTAGCATGCATTTTAATATTTAATATTTTTAAATAAGGAAAGTGAGGTGAAAAAAAATCACTAACTAATTTTAGGGATTTTTTTTTCCCTAGGAAAAAAAGAACCTTAAGATTTATACAGCTGCTTCTCCATCTCCTGTATATGACTTGATACTCTGTATTGTGCTTTATTAACACTGTTGATTTCATACTGGAACTCAGATATAAAGAAACCAACGTGGAGGGAAGAGATTTCACACAGAGTAATCAGGCTAGAATTTAAATAGGACATCATTAGCATGGTAATGTGTTTCTCTGGTTCGGCAGGCTGCCTGAGGAGTTCTGGGTTTACAGCTGGTGAGCCTTCCGGACTCCCTGTTGGGATTCAAGCAGTTTCCAGGGAGAAGGCCAAGGGGTTGGATTTCATATTTCTGGGAAATATGAACTAAATGTAGAGCTTGTCCATATGGACATCTGGTCAACCCCAAACCATCAGTAGACAACTATCAAGTCACTGCTCGTTTGTCATCCCTCCTGATTTCCATCTCTACAGTCCTTGAAGGGTTTGAATTAAACAGGATGCTGTGGACCAATCAGCCCAGGGAACACAAAGCCAGACAGCAGGGAACCAGGAACACAGGACCAGAGACAGTGGAGCCAGGAATACAAAGGCAAGCAAGGATAGAAAGGTAAGGACTCTCAAGACCTACAGGGTCAAAACTAGGCGAGACTGAAAGTGATGGTGATGAACAGAGTCTGTATGATGGTCAGCCTTCATTTTCAAGTCACTGAGTCAGCTTCCAGCCTCCACATTTTATGATTCCGTGTTTCGTACTGCCATGTCCCCTAGCTGTGTCTTCCCTGGCTCCATGTCCCCTTGCTTCACATTCTTGCTTCTGTGTTTATCAGTTACCCCCATGGGAATGCATGATGGTTTGGGTGTATGACACCAAACAGCAGTGCACAGCTCTGTGATCGTCACTTCGTTTAGAGGAGGCCCTCAGCTCTGTGCATCTGCTGGATTTTCAGTTTGGCATATTGCTCTTGGCAACTGCATTTCAGATGGCCTGGGCTTGGGGAACCTGCAGAGGTGTGTGGTCACATTCACACGCTCACACTGCTGAGAAGGTTCTAGTGGAGCTGCAAGTTTCTCAGAGAATAGCTCACTGCTGGGTTTGAGTTGGGTTACTATGTGCAGGAATTGTAGTAAAGGTTAATATGTATAGGATGTGTGGGAACTGTAGCCAAGGTTACTATGGGTAGGAACTGTAGCCAAGGTTACTATGTATAGGAACTGTAGCAAAGGTTACTATGTGTGGGAACTGTAGCCAAGGTTACTATGGGTAGGAACTGTAGCAAAGGTTACTATGTGTAGAAACTATAGCAAAGGTTACTATGTGTAGGAATTGCAGCCAAGGTTACTATGTGTAGGAACTGGAGCAAGCACTGTAGATCTTGCCACAGTCCTTGATCACCGTTGAATCCAGATTCTTTCCCACCTATGAGATTAATGTGTCCCTGGTTTCAGGGTCAATGATGTCAGTCAGCCAAACAGTTTCAGAATTGTGTTTCATATTTACAACGCGATTTGGAAGTAGTTGCCACTCGGATGGCTTTTAGAATTTAGCTGGGACAGCCCTGTTCTGTGAGCGGCAGTGTCTCTTGTCCAGCTCTTCAGAAGTTTAAATGTGAACTCCTCACAGACCTCACCCTCCACTGCTCTTTACTGTGTTCCCAGTTTGCATTTCTTGGATCCCTTGCTTATGCACAGAGGAGTTAGAGCTAGTGTGGATTTCATTGTTCTTAGAGAAGGAGTGGTTTCTGATACATTGTCATCCCTTTGTGGTGGTATCTCCCCTCTCACCGCCTCCTGTAAGAAGCAGGCATTTTGCTAGAGCTGGACATAATGCAATTCCTACATCCCTGGATCACTAATGCTGCCGGCTCTGGTGGGAGGGCTGTTTCATACATGGGGAAACTGAGACAAGGTTGCATCTTATAGCCTCACAGAGAGAAGCCTGAGAGCCCTCTCCTTCTAAAACATGGGGTTTTGTTCTGTTTGATGGGATTCCTAAGGAAGGCTTATCCCTCAGGCTCACTACTACAGCTGAGTACAAGCAGGATGATGTGGAAGCCCGATGATGGCCAGAGGCCCTCTAAAGGGTTGATAAGTAGGCCATACAAGGAAGCTGCTGAAGTTAGACCTTAATGAACCAACTCACTTCTTCACCAAGCTTGAGATATGGCTTTTCTCATGCTTACTCTACCACTGAAGCACAGGCGGAGAGATGCGTGCTGGCAAAAGGCTTCTCTTGCTTTTCCCACTGTCATCTCTTGTTCTCTTCACTAGAACCACTAAAGCAACACTTCGTGGCCATAGGGATGTTTTCCTTCCAAAACTGTGCGGTGATCTCCTGGTCTTCTGGTAAATGTGGCCCTGGGAGCTGAAGGAGGGGGCTCCAGAAAATGGTAGATGGAAACTCTCCATGTCTTTGAAGGCTGGTGGACCGGCCGGCCTGTGGAGCTGCCTGGGCTTTCCTGTGGGCAGCATAGGTTTTCAGTGACTTCCCACCTATGCTCAGAACAACAGGCATTCAGCATGCAGTTGAAGAACTCTTCTCAGTCTCTGTGGACACAGGCAGGAGATGCTGCTGGACCATGCTGCAGGAAGATGTCCTCTCCTCATTTCTTCTCTCTTCAGCCATCACCTCCTCTATGGCTCCATCACCTCCTCCATGGCTCCATCACCTCCTCCATGGCTCCATCACCTCCTCCGTGACTCCATCACCTCCTCCGTGGCTCCATCACCTCCTCCGTGACTCCATCACCTCCTCTGTGACTCCATCACCTCCTCCATGGCTCCATCACCTCCTCATGCTTCTTCCCTCCTCTTCTGGAGTATTTTGCACCCTTAGCTCCATCACCCACTCCTTGCATCCTTTCAGCTCCATCCTGATTACTTCTCCATTACCAATACTGCACCACATCCCCCCGTGGCACCTTTCACTGCCCCCAGGAGTCTGCACAGGACAAACTTTGTCCATGCTCCCTGTCCTCCCTGCTTACATTTGCAGCTTGCATCTTTCTGGCCTGATTCTGGAAGGGCGATCGTTGCTCCTGTATTAATGCTCCATGACTATTCATTCTGTTCTGCCATGTTTAATGGAATACTTAATGGCATCGATGGAGAAGCCCACAGACTATAAATAACACTTTCTTTGGTATTAAACGGGTTTTATAAAATTTAGAGCACATTTCTTTTTCACCAAGAGCTCCGACATTAATATTCATAGTGAGCTCCAAAGTAGAAGCTATTCTATCTTAGCATAATGAGTTTACGGTATGTTTCAAAGTCAGTTGCAATTGTGCTCTCTGCTATGACAATTACAAAGGTCCTCTTGTCTTGTAGGCTCCATTACAGCTGTAAACCAGCTTGTGGCTGTCACCATAAAATGTATTAGGGCACCCGTGCACAAGTGCAAGGGGGAGACAGACTTAACCCCTGAAGTATGGTCGTTCCAAACAACCAAACCTGAACATGCCTTAGATGGTATATGGGCAGAGAAACTTCTAAACTAAATCCTTCTGTCTTTTTATTGATTGAATTGTTCGAGCCCTATAAAGTTAGATATAATGAGGTCCCTAGACATTGGATACAGAAATTTGACATTAAGACACACGTGGATTCCTGATCTCTCTCTATTTTTCTGTGTCACTTAGGAAAAACAGTTATCTTCTATATTGACACAAGGGGTTGTTCTTGTTTTAATTCCTCATGGAGAGCTTTGATGTGGGGACAGGGAGGAAATGGAAAGTAGATTTGCTTTGGAGCCTTTAGAGATGGGGGCCGCTGGTGTTGGGGTGGTGGGCTTACACGTGGAGCTTTTAGAGGACGCATTTATCCCCCATCAGGTAACTTCCAGGGGAGGAAAGAAGCCAGTGGGAACGTGCAGGCGCAGGCACAGTAGCCGGTGTCAGGAAGCCTGTTTCTCAGCCTGGTTTTCAAATGCATGTCGATTGCCACGCCGAGTCTCAATAGCCGGGTGCCCCCTCCGCAATGCCCACTTTTCCCGTTGCTGTTACCAAATGTCCGATACGAGAATACTTAAGGGCTTTTGGAAGATGGCAACAATATCCAGGCCTAGACTGCCAGAATCTCCAAGAAAAAACCTGGAAAAGTCAGAGAACAGCTATCAGAAGAGGCGGGTGGTGCCCGAGTATCAGTAGCTTACATAGCAGAGTAAAACAGGGAGCTTCACTAAGCAGAAGGCAGCAGGTGCCTAGCCCATCCTGGGTGTGTTCTCTGTGACAGAGGAGCGAAAGGGGACAGCTTTTCTGCCTCTAAGAGTTGCAAAGCGATGCTGTATTTTAATTATTTCAAATATGGTAAGAAAAAAAGGGGGGGAGGCAGGGACCTTCTATTTAAAGGTAACACAGAGGGATGGTGGACAACTTCAGACTTTTCTGATACACTTTCCTTTTGGAGTGGCCTGAGACCCGGGCTCTTGGCTCTCTGCGTGTCAGCCTTCAAAGACACAGGAACTAATGATAGCCCAATGCTTCAGGGTTGGGTTTCTCGAGGCCACCACTGTCACCTCATGTCTCAGACACCCTCTCAGGGAAACTGGCTTTGGCAGCCCATGGAGGTCAGAGTCAGGGCAGAAATGTTTGCCAGGAATGCATGTCTGATGGGATCTGCCACTCCTGACTTCTCAAGGGGCCCCACAACCCACAGGACCAGCACCCACCCAGCCTCCATCAGCAGTGCCCTACCCCCGGTCCCTTCTCCACGTCAGTGGTTGTCACTGTAAATGTCCTTACTTGTCTGTGGCATTTGGCTTACAAGAGTCTCAGAGCCTGCTTTTCATCTGTCTTCTTCCCAGACAATCTGAGGCCCCCAGGAATCCACCTGCAAATGGGTCCTCATCCACCTCAGATTTAGGTGGACACCTGAGTCATGTCTCAGTGGTGTGTCCCCATCGACATTGAACACACAGGTGATCACGGTCATACCCCCCCTTTTGTGTCACTGTGACCAAAAAGAAAGTAAACCTAAGGGGAAAGGATTTTTTTTTTTTTTTTTTTTGGTTTGTGGTTTTGGAAGGTTCTGTGCAATTTTAGTTTTTTTCTAATCTTATTTTTAATGATGGTTCTTAAATGCTTTAACCTCCCTCTTAGCCCACCACCCTCCAGAGGTAGTGGAAAAGAAAGGATACGGAAGGGAAGGGTGCAGGGAGGAGAGGGGAGTGTGTTGGGGCGAGGTGGACCTGTTTAGAAAGGATCTAAGGAGCAACTCCCATCAGTGGTAGCTGGAGACTAGCAGTTCAGTTCACAGGTCAGCAGCTCAGTCCACTCGCAAACCCTTCGTGGGTATACCAGCAGTCCAGTTCGGTAGAGTCGGGATAGCAAACAGGTGGCACAACCTAGCAGAGACAGCCAGGCCTCGGCCTCAGCAAGAGTCAGCAGGCGGGACCAGGGCCAACAGAAACACCAAGCTGTGCCTCTCTCAGCAACGAGAAGATCAGGGAAGACTGGAGACTAACAAGCATTGCACAGCTAGCTGCATAAGCAAGCCGAGCTCAGCCAGTCACTGTCCGTTGAGTCCTTTTTGTACTCCCTCCAAAATCACGTATCCTCCACACGTGAGTCTGTCTCGGCTGACATCACTCTGCCAATCAGCCCCGAGTCTGTGGAAGCAGCACGAAACTTCAGCGCACCGCCAAAAGTTTTCAGTGCCTCTCTCTCCCTTTAGAGTCCCGACAAATGCAGCTCAACTACAGAGTGTAAGTTGGACTAATAAGTGGGTGTTGTTGGCGAAAAAAATCCTTCATCACGTGTCCTTTCCTGTGCTTGCTTGAGTAGAACATCCTTTTTCTTGTGTCTGCCTCAGGAAAACGTTCCTTCGTGTCTTTGCCCCAGCAGAACACCGTCCAACAGTTCTGTCCATCACGGTTAGGAGAGCGAGGCAGAGAGCAGAGTGGCTCACAGGATGGCTGCCAGGAATCATGAGGGGACATAAGGGGTGAGGAACTGGAGCACCTAAGGACACACTCCAGGGACCCACTTCCGCCATCACAAAGGCTGAAAGCAAAAGATTAGGATATTATTTTTGGAGCCAGCTGGAGCAGAGGAACCTGACACCTTTGTTGGGAAAGAGTCTGGTGAGGGGAGCTTGTCCTCAGAGCTCAAGGTCAACCTGGGACATTTCACAGGAAGGACTTTACAGGAGTTAAAAAAAAAAATCAGTGATTCAGAAATTTCCCAGCTAGAAGTGATAGGATGTGAACCTCAAAGCCTCAATAAACAAATATTCCAAATGATCTTTTCTCTCTTCCTCTCTCCTTCCGGGTATTGAACTTAGGTCATCAGGCTTGGAGCGAGAGCCTTTTCGTTCTTATCCATCTTCCTATCCCCTTTGTATTATTGATCACTAGTCCTATACACTCCCTGCCTTAAACATCTATTATCTTCATCCCCAGGAGATTGTTTGAAGGGGGACATGCCCCGGGGACACTTGCATTTCTCTTCCTCATTTTAATTCATTTGAAAATGGAGACAAGGCTCCGATTTGTGGCTCAATTTGAAATATGAAAAATCTAGACTTGTCTGTTCTCACTGAACGTTTTCATGTGTGCAGTCAGTAAAGGTTCTGGATGTTACCTCAGCTCTTAATTTACTGAAATGTGCCAACCAAATCACCCTAGTACTGTGTGGGTCTGAAATTCTCTTAGTGGGTGAGGACTCTGCCTTGTGCTCTGCCTGTTCCCATGATGCTCTGCTCTCTGGCTGCCCCAATCCCATGGTGCTCTGCTCTCTGCACCCTTCCCATGGTGCTCTGTTCTCTGGCTGCCGCGCTCTCATGGTACTCTGCTCTCTGCAACACCCGTCCCCCAACTCCCATGGTGCTCTGCTTTCTGGATGCCCCTTTCCCATGGTGCTCTGCTCTCTGACTGCCCCGCCCCCGTGGTGCTCTGCTCTCTGGCTTTTGTACTCCAAGCATTGTTTGTGGCTTGGCTCCATACTTGCTGAGGCTTCAGGGAATATAAACTCTCACAAATATTTATTGAGCCTAGCGACCAACTGTGGGATGGGAGATGAGCCGTTCCATGTATATGGAAATCTGCACTCTGAGCTGGATTGCATGTTCACCTGACCCAGAGCACTGGAACCTGATAGCCCCGGTGGTCTGCAGGACAAGGCAGACCAGGGACTTTTGCAGTGGAGAAGGGGGAGGAGCAGCAGAGTGACTCACTCCATCTTTCCCCAACCCTGCATCTCTCTTTGTTGCTGGGATGTCAATCGCGATGCTGTGGAAAGAACACTTTGAAATCTACAGTTGCTGGTGTTGTGTTGCGTTTACTGACATGCTTCTCCAGCTCCAGCAGCACAGCGGAGCATCCCGAGTTCATGTTGTCCCACATCCCTGCTCAGGATCACGGCCCGAGGCTTGGAAATCCCATGAGTCCTTGCTGCAGCATGGCGCCGGGGAATGGGCTGTCCCTGTGTGAGCAGTTGCTTGGTTCCACTCAGGAGGGAAATGAAGTCGAGGGTCTCCTCTCACGTTCTTGGGCTTTGTGTCAGACTTCCCATCTCTCTGACAAATACCTGAGAGAAACAAGTTCAAAGGTCAAGAGTTTATGCTGGCTCAGGGTTTCAGAAACGTCAGACTGTGTGCAATCTGGTTCCTTTGTCTCCGGGCCTGTGGGGAGGCAGAACATCGTGGTGGAAGGATGCGGAGCATAGGGACCCACATCACAAATACTGGAAGCAGAGAGAATAAGCAGAAGCCAGAGCCATACGCCTAGTGACTAACTTCCTCCACAGACCCCGCCTTCCACAGTCCTGCACAGCCCTTCCATCTGCCAGGCATCGATTCAGATTTTGAAACCATGGATGGATTAAACCACTGAGTCCTCATGCTTCGGTCACCTCTGGAAAGGTCCTCACAGCTATACAGTCAGCGGTGCAGAGTCCCCCAGGGACCTCCTCGGTTAACATCGAATCCCTTGGTCCTGGCACATTTCCACTAATAATTTGTTTAGAAATGTTTGCATTTGATTTCCTAGACATCTGTCATTTATGGAACTCAAAGCTATGTGGACAGTTACCACCATCTGGGTGTCATGATGGACGGGTTTAGTTTGAGTAGCATTGACACGTCATTTGCTTCTGGGCCTTGCTTTCCTCACAGCGGAGGTATGGCCTGTAGTGGATATCCTGTGAGGACCTGCCAGTTGCTTGGGTGATGCTGAGAATTTGAATAACATAGGTGGTGGATGATCCACTTTTTATCACTACAACAAAATATCTGACTAATTCAGGAGAGGATGCTTTTTGTTCCCGGTTTCAGAGGGGTCAGCTCAGGTCAGCAGACACCGTTGCTTCTGAGCCTGTGTGTCATGGCGGGGGCGTGGCGGGGGCGTGGCTAGAGGCGTGACCGGGGCGTGGCGGAGCCAAACTCATGGTGAATGGCAACCAGAGAGACTGTTGCGAAGCTCTGTCTTCTGTGCCAGTCCTTCATCCTCACGACAGAAGTTGTGGCTGTGTGACTGTTGACAGTCCTCCTGGAAGGAGGGGGTAGGGAGAGTTATTGGACCTCACCTGAGTATCTGACTTCTCCCGGGCCAAGTGTAGGGGTGATTCCTCACTGTCGGAAGAAGACAGGCCATACAATATGGAGAAAGAACTGGGCTGGCCTCAACAGCATGGCTCCCATAGCTGCTTTGTCTAAACACTATCAGGAAGGTATACGGGAAGAAACCCTAACGCCCTGCAACAACTACCACACCTCACCATGGAGTCTGGAGCCTCCAAAGGGGCTGGGACACGGACAGGGTACCAGCTGTGCCTCAGCTAGACGCCTGGTCAAGCCTCAGTGGAAATTAATTCGGGTGAACTGCTGTGCTAAAGGCAGTTGTTGAACAAACATCAGAACATCAGCCATCCACAAGGGTCGACTCTGTTGTTCCAACACAAAGTTAGATAACTCAGTAATTCAGTTTCCCTGTAAAATGTGCCTCACCAGCAAGTCTTGAGGGAACATGGACAAGGTGTGAGGTGAGCAGGAGTGGGATCCAGGGCAGAGACCCGCTGACTCTGTGAGCTCTGAGAGGCTAGTGATCAGATTGAATTCTGTGTCCACCCAAGGTGGGAAAGATTTCACGCCTGGGCAGCAGGTGGGCGAAAGCTAATAGAGAGGGACTCAGAGAAATGCTGTTGCTGGACTTTTCATAGGTCTGGGTCTCACAGCAGAAATCTTCCCACACTGGAAAGAATCTGGCATCTCGTAGATTTTTCTAGTACTTGAAAAGGGTTAAAGACGTTGGTAGCCAAAGACACATTTGGCATGGCACGAGAACAAGAGAAGACAGTTTGTGTTGGAAGGAAGGATGATGCTTCCAGAGACTCTCCAAGGTTGAGCTGACAGGAGTGGGAAGGTCCTCCAGGAAGACGTTAAGAAAACAAAGGTTAGGTTTCTGCCTCTCATTGCTATGCGCCATTATAATTTTGTCTATCAGGGACACCGTACTCATCTGGGCCTTTGGACTCATCATTGTTAAATGTTCCCATCCTGCTCATTCCTTGTCTGTGTTTCTTTGCTCTGAAGGAGGCCATTTCCCTACCTGACAAAGGCAGCTTCTTCTGTCTGAGCCAGGGGCATCCACACCCGAGACTCTGGCAAACAATGCTTGACCGAGTACCGGATGCTTCTTGGGTCAAACATCTGAAAAGAATTCTGAGCCTCATTCACTGTTTCTTGCCTTTGAGTGAACTAGTTTCCCAGTTTATCTAAAGACAAGTCTTCAACTTAATTTCCTTCTGTTTCTGCAAATGTCGCCATAGACAAACCCAAAGAAAAGCTCCACCCTGGCTTCCTCAGAGCCTCCAAGGACCCTGCGAACATTTGGACAGACATGTTGCTTTTGAAAATATATCAACCCGGTCAGCAGATTTGCCAAGTCATGGCTGTAATTGTCTTAATGTGACTTGTGACATGGGACAGTGATGTCCCTGTCACTCACTAAAGCCTTCCCCCAACAGGAATGCTTGGAGTACTGTATAAATATCGTTTAGCCTGTGTCTGCATGGGAGGTAGTCATTGTGGGGAAACTGAGGCCATGAGAGTGAAACATGCCCGTGCATGTACTGCTGGTTGATAGCTAGTGTTTGCAGGTTTCCCATCTGCAGTGGGCATGTGGGTATCCCATGATGGAGGTCGTCAGCCTACTTATCGAGGGGTATATAAGACAGACAGCCACTTGATTAGGGGGTAGTAAAAGACAAATACATCTTCGTTAGCTGTGAAAGAGTGGCCCATCATCACAGCGCCTACAAAGTTCACCCTGAAGTCCCCTCAGGGTCTGCAGGCTCGTTGCCAAAAAACACCAGACTAATAAGAATTCCATTGTGATTGACACAGTTTATAAAACTTTTTAATGAAAATATGGGTTCGTGTCAAACTCAGATAAATTTGGACCCCAGTTTTTAATAAGATGGCAGGGGTCTCTTGCAGACACTTTGGGTAGACTGCATCATAAAGCTGTCAGGAGACAGATTACCGTGTCTTTCCAGCGCCGGGGACTTTGCTGGTCCACCCATACTTTGTAAGAAGTCCTTTTTGGGGCCTCATCTTCAGAATAGTGAAAGGAGGAAGTAGCCAGACTCTCTGCTTTCCCAAGATGCAGTGTAGACCGCATGAGTCCTCCCCAGCGACTCCCTTGGGGGCAGTGGGTGAGAAGGCTCGGAATCAAAGGCTCAGACACGGGGAGCAGGTGAGAACCACAGCAAAGCCGTTTATTCTCAGGGTGAGCCCTTTGGTCCTCCACCTCGACCGATCGGTCCCAAGCAAGCATGTCTTCCAAGTGACAGTTCCCAACCGGCAGCCATTGTCTTTGTCATCAATTAGCAGTCAGGTTCTCAGGCAGTCTTCAATTAGGTCCTCAGGCAGAAGCTGCCTCCACAGCTGCGAGGCTGGCTTAGATTGGAGTGATGGTGTGGTAACACAGGCCTGAGAGTCTCTGCATGGGAGACGTCATAAGATCTTGAATTCCAGGCTAGCTTGAACTACGTACTGAGATTCTGTGTCAACACACACACACACACACACACTCACACACACACACACACAGGCACACATGCACACACACACACACATGCACACACACATACTCACACACACGCACACACATGCACATGCACACATACACACACACACGTACACACACACACATACATGAACATGCACACACACACACACACACACTTGTAGGGGGAGGAGCTGATACTAAAGTCTGGTTCCCTAGTTGGTTCTTCATTTGGTCAACAAAGGAGGCCCAGAGCCAATTGCTGGGTAGAAGGCACAGTTGGGACTTCTGGTCCCAGGAGGAAAAATAGACACAGGGAAAGAGAAGGGATTTTTCTGCTAGGCTTTGGAAGAAGAAACACAAAACAATCATGTAAGATCTCGGGGAAGCTAGAACCAGCGGCCTCTGCCACCAGCTGATAGCCAAGAAGGTCTGTGGAGGCTAACACAGGCTAGCACAGGCTAGCACAGGCTAGCACAGGCTAGCCGACAAGTTTAGGGCAGGAGATTCTGCGTGCAGCAGTGGTGCTAACTGGCACATTCTAAAGTAATAAAGCTGTCTGTTTTTCATCCCCGGAGCAAGGGTGGGGAGAGAGAGAAGCTGGGTCAATGACAAAGGCTTGGCAGAGCTAAGCCGGGAGAAACAAGAAAAAACCGGCAGGGGCCAGAGCACAAGCAACAGCTCCAGGGCCTCGGTCTCCGGCAAAGGCAATGGTGCATTTTAAAAAATTACACGCTACACACTCTAGACTGGGAGATATCTCAGTAGGCAAAGGGCTTGTTACATAAACATGGTTAGAATTTTTAATTAAAGTTGTTTAATGTCAGCACTAGGAGACAGGTAGATCCTTGAGCTGCTGGCCAGCTAGCCCAGCCTACTTTTTGAATTCAAGGCCGGTGAGATGCTGTTTCAAAGGCAAGGGGAGTGGTGCCCAAGGAATGACTACTTCGGTCCTTCAGCCACTGCATGCATGCGTACACACGCATGACACCCACGATCATGTGTATGCACATACATGCATGTTCACATACTCATACCACATACATATACAGACACCGACAAACAACCCCCTCCCCCTAAAGGAAAAAAAGATAAAAAAGTATTAAGGTTACCTTAGTCAAAAGTCTGGTGTGTTTTCACACATGCAACACTGTATCTGGTCTCGCCTTCTGCACCCCTGGGTTATTCTGTAAAAACAACAAAGCGGTATAATTTTCCTAGGACAGATATTTTATTTCTTAAATTTTAATTTTTTCCACTGATCATAGAAGCATGAAAATGTTACACATTTGCAGGGTACCATGTGGTGTTCCAACACGGGTGGAATACTTAAATCTGACTGAATTCCTCTCCCTCCTCAATTGTGCATTCTTTCCTTTTCCTGTGTCGGTGGACAGTGAGCTCAGGGCCTTGAGTATGGTGGGTGATCACTGTACCACTGAGCTGTATCCCACACATGTGGCAGTGCATGTATGCTCAGAGGACAACTTGTTGGCGCTGTTCTCCCCTTCTGCCACACGTGTTTTCAGGATCAAACTCGGGTCATCAGACTTGCCAGCAAGTGCCTTTGTCTGACTCTGGCCCAGCCCTATATTAAATTTTGGCGAAAACACTCAGACTTCTTTTCCCCCCAGCTTTTGAAATAGTCTAATATTGTTTTATATAGTTAGTCCATTTATAAAACTTTGGCCATTAGCATTGGGATCTTAGTCTGAACTAGTCTCTTCCAGAACTTTCTCAGCATATCTAGTTGGGGACAGTGTCGTGTGTGGGACCATAGCAGAGCCAGTTCTGTGTCTACCCCCATCCCCCGGACCATCACTGACAGTCGGGAAGACACCTGTGAGGCCTGGTCCCAGAGAAGGAACAGCTCGAGGCTAGAGAATGTCTGTTAACCCAGAGAGGGCCCCAGGTCACCGAAGCAATTCCATCAAAGACCTGTCTGGTGAATCAGTGAGTTTATCGGGGTTTACATGCATGGAGCACAGAGACTGAGGGACGGAAGCGCCCCCCCCCCCCCGCCACACCCCGTTCCCACCCGTCTAGTTGAGGACTCAGCAAAGCTGCGCTTCTTCAGTTCCTTACAGACCGAGGAGTCTCCCCTAGTGGGCAGTTGTTGGTTGATTATACAACCTTGAGGAGGAGCCTGGGAGTGCTGTAAGTTCCACGAGTTCCCTGCTCCTTAAGAGGGAATTAAAAAAAAAAGATTTAAGCGCGTGTATGTGTGCGCATGCGCGCACGTTCTCGAGCGCACGAGTTCAGGTATCATGGAAGCCAGGAGGGCGCATCAGAAACCCCGAAGCTAGAGTTACAAGGTGGTTGTGAGCTTCCTGATACGGTGGCTGAGAACAGAACCCGTGTCCTCTGCAAGAGCAGTAAGTGCCCTTCTCTGCTGAGCTGGCTCTGCAGCCCGGAGGGACTGTTTGAGTAAACACCTGAATATGTGCTCGCTAGTCTTTTCCGGAGCTGAGTTAATGCCGATGCCCCTTGTCTGCCTCTGAAGCAGACAGACTCGGCCTTCATATCTGGAAAGACCCCATCCCCCAACCCCCGCACCCTGAGTTCACAGTCTCCACACCCAGTCTCTGCCACTGTGAGAGGAAAGCTGACAGAGAGGAGAGATCCTGGAGGCTCACACAGAAGGGGGCCAAGTCTCTGTCCTGTTGGAGTTTTCTTTTGAGGCAGGGTCTTTCCACATAGTCCTCACTGTCCTTGAAGTCGTTACATAGATCAGGCTGGCCTCGACCTCACAGAGATCCATGAGTGCTGGGATCAAAGGTGTGCAACTGCTGACCAGATCAGGAATTTTCTGTCCAGAGAGCAATGGGATGTCTTAAAAGAGTAATACTGTTAGGAATGATGAATCTTTGAGGAGAAAGTTATCTTTTCACCTAATTTAAATAGACTTGAATTGGCCTAGTTGTGTACAGCCTGGTGTGCCTGCCTAGCTCTGGAGACCGCACCCACTGAATTTCCCGTTTCCTCCCCACAGCAAATCCAGGTCCTCCTTCACCTTCGGATTCCACAGCTCTGGGTTCTTCAGGTGCCTCCCCTTGTGATTCAGTCTCTCTCTCTCTCTCTCTCTCTCTCTCTCTCTCTCTCTCTCTCTCTCTCTCTCTCTCTCTCTCTCTCTCTCTCTCTCTCTCTCTCTTTTTCCGGAGCTGAGGACCGAACCCAGGGCCTTGCGCTTGCTACCACTGAGCTAAATCCCCAACCCCCAGTCTCTCTTTTACAAACAGTGCACAGAACCTGTACGGATGAGGGGCAGCTCTGGGCCAGTGGTCTCTTTGTTCCAAAGTTATATACAGTATCTTCTCAGAATGTGGGCCACTGGAGGGAGATCCCATCTTAGAGCATGGGGAGTCTGACCCGGATGCCGGCTCCTCTGTCAGTACTTAGGAGAGGCAGAAAGAAGGATGGTGGCACACTAGAAAGAAAAAAAGAAGAAAAAACATATCTCTACCCGAGCTGCTGTGCTCCGCATGGACTGGACTCCCCTTGTAACCCCGGTGCAGGATTGTAATTAAGTTGTAATTAGAGCCAGGAGTGAACTCTTAGGAAGGGATCTGGAGCAGCGCCACCAGGACTATGGCCACAAGAGGGCGCTGTGGCGAAGCTCACCAGCCGAGGCTCTCCCGGCTGCTGGGAGCTAGTTTCAGAGAAACTCAGGAGAGGGGCATTCTGGGAGCTGGTCTGTCACCTTGAGAGGCTCAGTCTTTCTTCGGTAAAACACAGAATACAATAACAGACACATCATCTCAGTTGCATGCCTTTTGAGCATCATCGCTGTCGCGGCTCTTGGCTCTGAGCTATTGCGCCAGGTCCTGTACTCTCTGCTCACCTGTCTTCAAACGTCTTTCTTCTTCACAGGAGATGGAGTTAGGCCTGATGGTGAGGGATATTTTATTTAAACCCTTCAGAAACGTACATTGCTTTTCCACTTGTCTGGTTGTTAGTCAACTGACCTGTCCGTGTGGCTGGAAGTGAAGATTTAAAGAAAGATTGAAGATGCCTTTGACTTTAACGCACAGACCTGGGTCGATGCCTTTGAGATTCCCACAGCTCCACGCTGGGGAACCTGTGCAGTGAGGGGTTGGAACTGTATTTAAAAGGTAATAATAGAGGCACAAGCCCAGCACCAAGGAGAAGCTCAAAGCTCCTGTGCCAGCCGTGGGGGACCCCAAACTGATTGCTTTAATTAATTAGGCTGCTGTCAGCTGTGGGACAGGAGGAATTCATCTCCGAGCCTGGTAGCCTGGTACAAGAAGGCTTAGCAAGTTGAGTCGCAGGCACTCAGCCCTGTTCATGGTGGTTGTTGTGTGACCCACTGGCTGTTTTCCTCTCCTATGATGCTGTTAGATTCATTTAAGGGTGTGGCTTAATTTGGGGGTGTGGCTTAATTTAGAGGTGTGGCTTAACAGACTCAGATTGTCAACGCGGCTTTGGAAGGGGAACAGGAGGTGCAGAACCCACTGTCACTGTCTGTCACTGGGCTGTAGGGAGGGTGCTCAGGCCCAACGATTTCTAAGAGCCCTGTTTAGGTGGCTGAGATTAAGACAAGACAGACTCAAACTCCAGAGGCCACACATGGAAGGGAGTAGAGCGTTTTGAAGGTAGCCATGTGCCAGTGGCTGAGCTCCAGGATGGGCAGAGAAGTGTGTTCCTAAACCCCAGAGCCTCTGTCTCCCGCTCTACACAGGGCTTCTTCCCGCCTCATGGGTCCTTTCATAGCTGGTACCAATCCCTTTCTACTTTAGTTATGATGGCGTGTTTCTGTGTACGTTTGTGTATGTGTATTTCAGTGTGTGTGTGTGTGTGTGTGTGTGTGTGTGTGTGTGTGAAGGTTTGTGTGCATGTGTGTGTGTGTTTGAAGGTGTGGTGTATATATGTATGTGTGTATGTGTGAAGGTGTGGTATATATATGTATGTGTGTATGTGTGAAGGTGTGGTGTATATATGTATGTGTGTATGTGTGCATTGTGATTCAGTGTGTATGTGAAGGTATGGTGTATGTGTGTGTGTGTTTGTATGTATGTCATGTGTGTTTCGGTGTGTGTGTGTGTGGTGTGGTATATGTGTGATGTTGTGTATGTGTGATATGGTTGTGTGTGTGATTTTGTGTGTGTGTGTGCATGTCCTTGTGTGTGGGGTGTGGTGTGTGTGCATGCATGTGCATGTGTGTATATATGTGTGTGTGAGTGTGTGTGCATGCATGTGCATGTGCATGTGTGTATATATGTGTATGTGTGTGTCTGCATGTGTGTACTGTGGTATCTGGGGTCATGGATGGCAAGCAATGCTAGAATGTTTTAGGTCACCCAGTGGCATCCATTCAATGACACCTTTGCCTGCCGCCCTGGTAAACCGAGACTGTAGGTTCCATAGCTGTCTGGCCCCTTAGCATGGAGATACCAGGGACCCGTGGTTGTCTCAGACCATGCATCAGGTGACTGTGTGGGTAGCAACTGAGCCTTTGCTCACTGAGAGACTTGAAGCAGCCATTGACTCAGGCGTGGGACATCTTTGTCTAGCAGGTGTTGTTGACCTGTTGGTCCGTGGGCTGCCCGCAGCTCAGGACAGCTGTGAACATGGCCCAGCATATTTGAAGATGCCGATGTTGTATTGCAACATGGAAAGTTGGGCTTGGTGGGAAGGTCAGTGCCTCTCTCTCAGAAGAGACTGTCACCTTTACTTTTGTACTTGACCCCTCAGTGCATTGAATTATACAGGTATTTTACCTCCTCCAACACTGACTTTATTGTTAAACACGCAGACAGACATACACACAGACATACACAGACACATCACACACAGACACACAGACACTTAGACAAACACAGATATACTATATACACATACACAGACACAGAAACACAGATACACACACCATACATATAGACACACACATACACACAGACATATACCCAGACATATACACAGACACAAACATAGAAGACAGACAGACAGACAGACAGACACAGACACACACAGACACACAGACACACAGACACACAGACACACACACACACACACACACACACTACCACCACCTCTATCTTTAGTGTCCACGCTGTGGGTTCTTGTTGCAGGGTGATTGTTCTTCCTTTGCTTGGGAACTCCTGTGACTCCCAGCTCCTCTAGCTGATCCGACCATATCACACACAGCTGCACATCAGCCTTGAACTCGGGGCTCCCCTCCCAGTCTCTAGCGGACTCCACAGAAGGAGGGGACTGTGTACAGAGAAGAGTTTCCTCCTGGAAAGGCGGTACCAGGTTGCTGTCTCCGAGGGAGGTTCTAGCGCTTGCTGGTCTATTTTCTGTTCCTTTACCGCCACTGTTTGAAACACTGCTGTTGTTTGCACACTGTTTGCCTGTGAGCCCCTCTTTCCATCTGTTCTTTAGAAAAGTTTTATTTTAAGCCACCCCAGATGACAGGAGCTGGGCCTTGACAATGCTTAGGGTGGCAGGAGAAGAAAATCTTGCCCCTCCCCCCCCCTTTGACAGACTCCTGCTGGCGGGGGAGGCAGCCCTGCCTCCAAGGTAAGTGCAGGTTTCAGAGGCTCCCTGTGCCCCGAGATAAGGCATTATTTAATAAATTGGCTTTGACGTGAGCGCTCTCTTTTAATACTTCCCTTCCCGTTGTAAGGTAATCTCCTGCATGTGATTTCCCACTGCCTGTGTGACAACCCGCTGTGGCTCACCTCAGGAGACAGATCCGTGTGGAAAGAGATAGACAGGCACTGGGAGGTTGCTCTGTTGGTCCAGTGCTTGCTGTGCAAGCATGAAGACCATTGTAAGAGGAAAGAGGGAGGGGCAGGGGAAGGGAAGGCAGAGGGGGAGAGAGAGACAGACAGACAGAGAGAGAGAGACAGAGACAGAGAGAGAGAGAAAGAGAGAGAGCGCACAGTGATCCCAGTGCTGAGGAGGCTGAGGCATTCGGATCTCTGGGGATTTATAGCCAAGTTGCTGAGTTCCAAGCTAATGAGATACCTGCCTCACAAAAGAAGGTGGATGGTGTCAGGAATGACTCCTGAGGTTATCCTTTGGTTTTTATATAGACATTTGTGCACTTGTGTGCTTGAACACACATACCACATACATACACACACACACACACACACACACACACACACACCACACACACACCACACACATACATATACACACCACACACATATATATACACCCGCACATCATACACCACATACACACACCACCCACACACACACACACACTACATACATACATTTACCACACACAGACATACACCACATACACAAACACATATCACATACACACTATACACACACACTACTCACAGGCACACATACAACACACATACCACATACACATATATACACACCCATCACACAGACATCTCACACATACCACATACACATATATACACACACATCACACACACACATCTCACACACACACAGCACACATATCATTCACACACATACCACACATACATACCACATACAGACACACACACATCACACATATATACACACACATCACATACACCGCACACACATACCACACACACACACATATACACACATATCACACACACACCACACACATATATACCCACACATCACACACACACGTACATATCACATACACACCATATACATACACACACTACTCACAGGCACACATACCACAGTACATATATATACACACACATCACACACACCACACACACACATATACACACACATCACACACAAACTACACACATATATACATACACACATCACACACACACACACACACACACACAAATGAGATGGGCTTGACCCCCTGCATATGTGGCTGTGGGAGGGGCGCCAACCCCAACTCTTATCTCACCAAGTGTTGTTTCCCTGCCAAGTTCTGACAAACACTCCGGCGTGGAATGACCATTTAAGGAGACCTGGGGAAGAAAAGCCTTTGATCTCATGTGGAGTCAGCACGGACTCAGAGTTAAGGGAACATTCCAGTAGTCAGCGCCTTGTTAGCATCTGTGCTTTCCAAAGGCTGAACAGGATGGACCCAGAGGCAGGAATCCCAGAGAGAACTGGCAGAGGCATTCCATGCACCGGGCTGGTGTGTGATGTGCTGTGTAGTGAACCCAACGCAGGGTCTCCTGAAAATCTGTAGGGGAACGGCTGAGGGCTCCAGGGGACACACCGGGAGGGGAAAGACCCCGTGTGGCTGGCTGCTGTGAGGGGCCGGGTACCGGTGTTTGTCTGAACTGTGCGGCTGGAAGAAGGCTCAGGGCGCCGGTGTCAACATGCTTAACTGAAGTCATCGCAATGCCTTGGTGTGCATCAAGTAGGCAGGAGACACGGAGCTTGGGCTCTGGGTGATCGGCTGCCATGGCGATCTGCCTAAGAACATGGGGTCAGTGACCACGGGCCAAGCTCGCTGAATCCATGACCCCCAATGAACATTTCCTCCTTAAGGTTTAATTTTAGTTTGATTTTATTTTTTATCAGATGGGTTCAGTTTTGTGTGTGTGTGTGTGTGTGTGTGTGTGTGTGTGTGTTACCATTATGTGTGAATGAGTGTGTGTGCACCATGCAGGCTGGATGCCCCGGGGAGAACAGAAGAAGGTATTAGATCTCCCCAACCCCAAACAGGAACAGATGGTTGTGAGCCATGAGGTGGGTGCTGGGAATTGAACCCAGGTCCTCTGCAAGAGCGAGAGGTGTTCTAACCATTGAGCCACCTCTCTAGCCACTCTTCTAAGTTTTTCCTGCCAGGTATTAGATCGAAGTGGTACAGCCGCGATCAATACAGTTATGCTTGTGGCTAGGTAAGTCTGTGATCCTCGAAAGAGCACCATGATCACGTAGCCGTGGTGTCTGTCTTACCAGCTTTGATTCCGATTTCCTTTGTGGCATACCAGAGACGGGTAACTTTTGTCCACGCGTCTCTGGATCTGAGCTCAAGAGCAGCCAGCAAAGGTGTGGCCCACGGTGGGCATAGCAAGCACACCACGGCAGACACACGTATGAAAACCAGGCTCATTCTGTGAGCCAGGACATGGAGTCATCTTGAAGGGCACACCGCCAATGACCTGACGACACCCATTGGGCCCCCCAAAGTTCTACCATATCCCTATAGCACCCCAGGGGCGAGGTCTCTACGTGCAGGGGAGCACTCATCTGAGAGACAGCAGTCCTACGGGAGGCTTCGGGCAATGGTCAGGGTAGGAGGAGCCCTTGGTGGCACTGTGGCTTTTAGTGGCCACCTTTTGTGGCTGTGTAGAGAACTACACACCTCAGTCTGTTGTCAGGGTCCCCAGCTGGGTGGACATAATCTCTTGACTCTCCTCAGGGCTGGGTAAAGGAAGGGTTGTCTCTCCCTCCCTCCCTTCCTCTTTCCTTCCATCCATCCATCCATCATCCATCCATCCATCCATCCATCATCCATCCATCCATCATCCATCCATCCATCCATCATCCATCCATCCATCATCCATCCATCCATCCATCCATCCATCCATCCACCCACCCTTTCCCTCTTTCTCTTTCTCTTTTTCTCTCTTTCTCTCTTTCTTTCTTCCTCTCTTTCCTCCTTTTATTTCTACTTTTAATTTAGCAATCGTCCTTTATTAAGCATCAGAACAATATATCACAAAATGACTTTACACTATGTAAATAATCCCGGCGGGGAGGAGGCAGAGACCGGCCCTTCACTCAGGGCGTGAGACCTCGTGACATCTACAGCTGATGATCCTATGCCGCGCTGAATCCGAGTTTCCTATGGGGACGTTTTCATTATGCTAGCCAATTAAATTTGAAAAAAAAATAATTATAGCACCATTGTGCTTCATTTAATATTAGCATGCTGTTTCTGTGAGCTATCTCCTATAATATATGACAGATGACCGACATTTTCTTTTTCATATTTTGATATTGTTGGATATGTCAGACTGTTGTTATTTTGGGGCAAGGTTTCATGTAGCCTAGGCTGGCCTTGAACGCACTACACAGCCAAGGGTGTCCTCAAACTCCTCATCTTCCCATCCACTCAAGGAAGATTTCTCCTTTTCATGCTTTTTATCCTGCTTCCTGCCACCTTAGAGTGTTTGGTTTTTAAGGTCTCCTGATGCTCTCATCTTCAGGGGAGGGAGGATAGAGGACAGACTAAAAAAGAGGTTAGGGAGGGGGGGAGAGGGGGAAAACAGGGGGAGGAGAAGGGGAGGAGGGGAAAAGGGAAGAGGGAGAGAGACAAGGAGGGAGACAGAGAAGGATAGATGGGGAGAGAGGGGGAGAGGGGCAGAGAGAGGGGAGGGGGGATACAGGGGGAAAGGAAGAGAGATAGAGACAGGGGGAGGGGGGAAAGAGGGAGAGGGAAAGAGGGGGTCTTACTGTGTAGCCCTGGGTGATCTGGCACTTTCTAAGTGTAGACCAGGCTGGCCTCGAACTCACAAAGATCTTCCTACCTCTGCCTCTCAAGTGTTTGGATTAACTGCCAGGCCAACCCTCATTTAATTTCTGGAGGCAGAGTTTTTAACTGATCTTGAGTTTCCCAGTTCAGCTGACTGGACAGCTAAGTAAGCACCAGGGGTCCTCCTATCTGCCGCCACAGTGTGGGGACCCCCGCCATGCTGGGTTTTGATGTGGGCAGTTGTTTTTCTGTGCACAAACCTGGCAATATGATTCCAGGCTGGGTCTCTGTGTAAGGAGCCCATCCAGGTCAGGGAAGGTGCTGCTGTAGCCAGGAATGTGTGAATGGAGGGTACCCTCTGTCCTTGGCCTCCCTTCTCCTCGAGGATTTCCTGACCTTTCCAGGGCTAGGTGGGTGGTCTGGAGTGAGCATCTGTGATAAAGGAGCTATGGCCATTTCCATCCGGGCCTGGTTAGCAGGCCGGTTTGATACGGGCTGGCTGTACCAGACATTTTTTAATAAAACTCACCTCTGCATTAGGGAAGAAGTGTTGCCTCGGAGCTTCTCCTCCTGAAACGTGAACAGCCGACAGCTGGGCTCTCTGATGCAAAGCTTCTGCTGGGGCCGAAGGCAAACATCTGATGAGCTTGTGTGCCCATGGGGGAGGATTAATTTGATCTCCATCTTGCCCTCCAGTGTCCAGCCCTCTGTTGTTATGACAGGACCACAGAAGTTTGAAGAGCTGAATCATAGTTTATATTTATAGTATTATGGGATACGAAGATGATAAAGTGATGGGAAGGGTGGAGGGAGGGGAGTGCCCATGGTGTCCCCGTGGTAGTTAGCATCTGTCCAGACCTGTGGGGCGGACACTCAAGCCTTGTGCTGCCTATGTGAAGCAGCCCAGTAGGGACATGGATATCTTAGAGGTGGCTGCAGACTTCATCCCAAGACCCCTTTTCTGAGCTGCCTTTTCAGGTAACCTGGGGTTGTGTGTGCACATATGTATGTATATGTGTGTGTGCTTGCATGTGTGTATGCATGTGTGTGTGTGTGCGCAGGTGTGTGCACATGCATGTGCATGTGCATGCATGTGTACACACATGTTGTACATTCATGTGTGTGATGTGGGTGCATGTGCATGCATGTGTGTGCGTGCATGTGTGTGTGTACATGCACATGAAGGCCAGACAACAACATCAGTGTTGTTCCTTAATCAGTCCTGCAGCCCCACGTCTGCCATGGTGCCGGAGGGCTGAGTCTCCAACGCACAAGACCTCGCAGGACACTTTCAGCCCAGTGATCCACTATGGTAGTAGGTGGTTCCGCACACTGAGGCGTGTTCCCAAAGTTCTTCCCCATTTGCTCATGGCTCCCTGTCAGAAGTTTCCGTAATCTCTGTGGTTTAAAGTCCCAGGAGGCAGTTGTTAAGGGAATAGTTTCCGCGAAGGAAGTGTCTTGAGTTTGGGGTTTAAAAGCAAAAACCCAAACAGAAGGGGAAGGAAACTTAAGGTTAGGGATGTAGTTTAGCTGGTAGAATGCTGGCTTGCATGCAGGAAGCCCTGGGTTTTATTCTCAGAATGCCACGCCTATAATCCCAGCATTCTGGGAGCAGAGGCAGGAGGATCAGGAGTTCAAGGTCATCCTTAACTACAAAGAGAGTTCAGGACCAGCTCAGGCTACATTAGACCCAGGAAAATGAATCCAAAGGAAACTGGAGGAAACCTGTGGACCTTTTCTTTCTCTCCTTCCTCAAGCCCTAAACAGCACAGCTGGACCAGTCTGTTTGCAGCCGGATTTCCTGACACCTGCAAGCTTCCTATATAACCCATCCCCCGTTGGCTGAGTTCTACATAGTGGCTTTATTTTATGTGCTCAACAGAACGGGAGATACTGGGTGTGATTTGGAAGAAGACAGCACAGTCTGGGCCCGGCTGCTTCCTGATGTGCAGTTTTATTTTAAGTGTCTCCAAGATCAGACAGCTGGCCCCTTCTTGAGGCAACTCTCTGAGACAGATGGACCAACCATATCTGAAAGCGTCGGCTTTTCCTGGGCTCTGGCTTCCGTCTATCTCTGTGCCCCATCTATTCCACATGCCAACGGCGGAGTCCTTGGTGCCAAGATGTTATCTAGAGCTGACCTGCTGCCTCCTTTGAAGAAGGAAGGATGAATATGGAGTGCCGGGCAGGGTCACTATCCACCGATTGATCTGATCTTTCTTGTCTGGTAGGATCTCCAAGCCCTGTGGGCTGTAGGTGGTTGTGTAGTCTTCGCTCTAGAACATCTCTCTCATTCTTCTACAGCACACAGCCTACCATTACATCTATGAGAAACAAGTGCTCATTCCCTGACCAGCTAGATCAGTTATTCTGTATTCTACTACACATGTCTACTTGTTCCTAATTTAAACAAGGACTCTGGGGCCTGGGGAGCTGGCTCAGTCTGGAAAGTGCTTGCTATGAGAGTGCAAAGATCCAAGTTGGAGCTTCCAGCACACGTGAAAAGCTGACTGTGGCAATGCTTATCTGAAACTCCCTCAGTGTTGGAAGTAGAGGCAGGTGGAGGCTTAGAGCTTGCTGGTCAGTCATCCGGCCAAAGCAGCAAACCCCTAGGGTTCACTGAGAAATTCTGGCCTCAAAATAACGTAGAAATCAATTGAGGAAGAAACCTGAGGTCAATTTCTGGCCTCCATATGCACACATACCATACACAAAGGCACTTGCACACATACATGCCCACATCCCCTATGCACACACCCAAGAGCTCATTTGCAAATTCCCAAGTAAGGAATAAACGTAATGGACTTTGCTCATCATTCCCACCAATTATAGACATTAAGTGGCCCAGGGGAGTAGGGTATGCAGAGAGGAAGCTGTTGGCTGCAACCTGTCTCACAACAATTTTAGGGCCCTCTGGAGTTCAAAGTGAACTATTAAATGCTTTACCCACGAGCATTCCATATTGGAGAAGGAACTGTAGCCTGCGACCTTCTCTATCTCTGTTGGTAATAATACAACGCCACAGACCAAGTTATAAAGAAAATTTATTTATTTATTTTCTTGCTACAGTTCTTCAGACACAAGGTTGAAGGTCACTGGTGGTGACCTTCCTCCTGACAGAGTCGCACAGCGACTCGGAATATCAGGAAGAGAGAAACGGACACAGTTCCCCCCCTGTCTTATAAAGCCACCAGGATTCAATCAAGGGCTTTCCCCTAACGACTGATATCCAATACCCTTCCCCTCCCAGGGGCTCAACTCTGAATACTGAAGTCAGATTAAATTTCCACTCTCTCCTGCTTCACCCTGGGGATTAAATCTCAGTGGAAAGCCTCAGGGGACACATTTGAGCCATCTCCAAAACACAGCAGTTGCTCTTTCTGACGCCAGGCTCGGCCTCGGCCAAGCGTCCCCTCTGTGGACAGCAGGGCTGTGTTCGTTCTCAGGCTGCGGGCACCGTTGGTGAAGGCTCCCTCCCCTTCCCTAGGACACTTCCTATGGGTGACTGCTTTATAAAGAGCAGAATGCTGGCCATGGACGGTGGGTTTACTCAAGGAGGGCCTGGCACCTGTCCCCCAGGATGGGGGTGCCGACCCCGGGAAGAAGGAGCAGACGGGTGTGATGCTGATGCTGGTTAATTTGAACCAATGTCTGCCTTCACCCGAGATGAGGATTCCTGATACGACCGAAACCCCTGCAGTTGATTTCTCCCGTTAAACATGAAACACACGGAGCTCTCAGTGAACCCGTCCATTCAGCGAGCGCCTCCATGGGACAGTGTATGTGAGGGCTGAGGGCACGGAGTGAGGATCAAAGTCATGCACAGTGACCCTCCAGCCCTAGAGTATGGAGTGGAAGTGGGTTGAGTCTGTGTGTGTGTGTGTGTGTGTCTGTGTGTGTGTGTTTTATGTGCGTGTCCGTGCACACACACTAGCACACCTCATATCGTGCTTCCTCCACACGAGGAAACATCCTAAACACATCCCAGACCCTCCTTAATCAGCACCACCAGCTGGGTCTGGTGCTCAAACGCGTGAGTCCATGGGGACGCATCTCTTTCAAACCACGATAGGCTGGATCTCCCCAGTTTTGCCGAGTAGAAATCTGAGTTTTTTCAGAAGCTTCTATATGGCTTGGGGAAGAAGAAAATGTTCCTCGTGGCCATGCTGGGCCTGGGCTCGGGGCTAAGGTTTCCTAATGGTTACTACCATGTTCCTCACAGCTTTGGTGTGAGGGGACCTGAAGTATCTGTCACCAGAAGTGTGGCACTTGGCTGTTCACACCTGGGCCAAGATTCTGCTGCTGGGACTGAGCTGAAAGCCTGCAGAAAACTTTCTACACAAAGCTGGAAAGTGGCAATGTTTCCTCAGGTTCTGTGAATGACGTAGAGGGTGAGGGCAGTGCCTGCCTTGGGGCATCACCAATTAACGTGGGGCCCAGGGTCCCACACCATCGGCTTATGAAAGACAGGGTGGGCCAGGACCACCTGAGGTGTGCAAGAGAGAGCCTAAAGAGTGAGTGAGTGTTCTGCCAGACTTCAGAGACACAGGGAAATTGGAGGGGAATCTTGAAAGCTAGCAAGTGGCAAGGTACTTATGACAGGCAGGGCCACTGCTGGCATTTCAGGAGGCCTTGGATTAATCGCTAGCTGACAGTGTCCTTGTCACCATCTCCTTTCTCTGTGAGCAGGGATCCCTTTCATCTCCCCTCCTCCTTCTCCTCCTGCCTGGGTGACAGGAGCAGCTGTTTGTTTTGCCCCGCAGGACTGACGAGCCCAGACAGTGCTGCACGCAAGCTCCGTAGAGCACGTCTGGTCTACTTTCCCCACATCCACACGCCATGACTAAATCGTTCCTGTTTTGCTCTTTTCTTTGTCAACCTTTGGCCTTTATTTTTGCAGCATCTGGAAGCTTGTTTGCTTGTTTGTTTGTTTGTTTGTTTTTCAAGGAAAGGTCAGCCATGTGCTATATGCATGCGTCTAGAGCCTTGGCTCTCTGAGGATTCAATGAACTGGGCTAGGGCAAGGAAGTGGTCATGGGGCGGTCATCAGCGATGGCCTGAAGGACAGCTGCAGCTCTGCCAGTCCGTTCCTCTTTAGGGTTACCTTGAGCGGGCTGTTCACATCCCCCCCTTAAAATCAGAAAAGGAATAAAGCGCTCTTCCTCAGGAGCCATCCACCTTCTGTCTGCCTGTCTGTCTGTCTGTCTGTCTGAGATAGCATTTCTTGCCGGCCTGGAACTCACCAAGTGGGCTAGGCTGATGGGCGGGTCGGCAGTCCCTGGGACTGGTCTGTCTCTGCCCAGTCTTCCCGGCGTTAGGATTACAAATGTTCACTACCACACCTCACTTTCTCCTTTTTTAAAAACTCGGGTTCTGGCCAGCAAAGTCAGGTCTTCCTGCTCCCATGGTGTTTTAGTCACGGCCGCTGTTGCTGTGGTAAAACAATATGACTTGGGGCAGAAAGGGCTTATTCAGCTCACACTTCCACATCACCGTTCACCACTGGAGGAGGGAGTCAGGACAGGAACCTGGAGTGGAGAAGCCGTCTTGCTTCCGCTGGCTTGCCCCGCGACTGCTTTCTTACAGAACTCCACTAGACCAGGGTGGCCCCACCCACGATCACAATCACCAACTAAGGAAAAAAGCTCTACAGGCCGGCCCACAACCTGGTCTTATGGGGCTGATGTTTTCTTAATGGAGGTTCCCTCTTCTCAGATCACTCGGGTTTAGCTGACATAAAACTAGCCAGCACACAGGGCAAGCATTTTACCAGCCGAGCCGGCTCCCAGTTCTGGAATGGGTCTGCTGTAGCGAGGTCTCCTCCGACCTCCTCCCACGGTGTCCTCAGCTTGAAGGACACTTCCTTCAGCCCTCATCCTCAGCTGGTTGAATATTTATTTTCCTTCTGACTTTCTGCTTGTAGCCGTGTTGACTCTGGCTGTGTCCACAGCTGGCTCTGCTGTGCCTCTGCCTGGCTGACCTGTGTTATGGCTGCTTCTTTCAAGGTCTCTATTTCCCTTGAAAGCTCAGTGATGGTGGACTTGCAGATGCAAAGAAGTTGCCACATCAACACATTTAAAGTAAAAAAGATAAACTTGGTCTCTAGGAGTAGGGTGGGGTGGTGCCCCTCACTCCTTGTGTTTGGGGGAGAGAGATCAGCCTCAAAAAGTAAGACAACCGGGGTTGGGGATTTAGCTCAGTGGTAGAGCGCTTGCCTAGGAAGCGTAAGGCCCTGAGTTCGGTCCCCAGCTCCGGAAAAAAAGAACCAAAAAAAAAAAAAAAAAAAAGTAAGACAACCAATGTTTTGATGTTGATTTCTGACTTCCACAGAGGGCTCATATGAGCAAGTGCTGAGGGTGAGCACACACACACAGATACACACACACAGACACACACACACACACCACACATACACACACACACACACACTACACACACAAACACACACACAACACACACACACACACACACACACACACACACACACACACACACACACACACCACACACACACCACACACACACACAGAAAGACAAAAAAAGAGAAAGAGAGAGAAAAGAAATACACACACACACACCACACACACACACAATCACACCACACATCACACCACACACACACATAACACCACACACACAAACACACACACACACAACAAAACACACACAAAAACACAAGAGAACACATCACACCCACACAACAACACACACACACACACAACCCCAAACACTCACACAAACCAACCACCCACACACACCACACACACACACCACACCACATACACACACACACACACACACACCACATACACACACACACACACACACACACACACAACACACACACACCACACCACAAACACACACACACACAACACAACCACAACATACACATACACACCACACACACACATACCACACACACACACACACACCCACACACACACACACACACACACACACACACACACACACACACACATACACACACACACACACACACACACACACACACACACACACACACACACACACACACACACACACATACACACACACACACACACATACACACACACACATACATACACACACACACACACATACACACACACACACACATACACACATACACACACACACCACACACACACACACACACACCACACACACACACACACACACACACACACACCACACACACACACACACACACACACACACACACCACATACATACACACACACACACACACACACACACACACACGTCAGATCACATGAATGAGCCGCAGCTTGGCGCCGGGGAGCAGGCTGCTCTCCAAGACCCACCCTCACTTTTCGTTCCTTCTCCACTGTGCAAGGTGATCTTACAAGTTGGCTTGGGTCACACAGCCTCTTGACAATTGGCCCCAGCCTGTCCTGTCTGAACCAGAGCCCAGCCTGTGGATAAGCTGGAGTTTTACTGACTGGGTTTTCAGTCTGGACTATTAGGAGACTGAGCTGAGAAAGGGCTGGGCCGGAAAGGCCCTCTAACAGGGCGGGGAAGAAAGCTCAGAGAACAAAACGAGAGGAAGCCCCTGGGACTTAGCTGCTGGCCAGAGATGTATTCAACAACTGAACTTCCTAAGGATCCTTGGTTATGGAGGAGCAGAGGGGTCAAGCACAAACTCAGCTCTCAGACTCTGGCCGTGACCCCTTTAAGCAAGGCTACATCAGAGGGTCGAGACTCTCCCAAGGGGAGGTGGTATTGTCTTCATGGCTTCATGCATGTTCTCAGGAATCTGTCTGCTTCCTGGAATTCTTGCTTGGGATCCTGGAGAGCCACAGTAGTTATAGGTCTGAGAGTGTGTCTGGGCTGAAGTCCTCCTCAGCTAACCCACGGCTTCGGAGAGGGGTGGTGGATGGAGGCTCCTTCTGACCTGATTTTTCTTCAGCTACAAAGGAATCTTCTTCTCTTGGACATAAGGTTTGGCCTTCTTCTTCCCAGGTTGAATTTCCAGCCTTACTATGGTGGAGTCTACGTGGTTGTTATTTTTACCCAATTTATATTAACAAAACCAACCCCAAGTCCAAAAATGATACCTCTCTGCACAGATCTAGGCCAGCATCATTGAGAGCACTGGTACTGGGTTGTTACTATTGGTTTTTTATAGACAGTTATTAGTATAACATGCTGGTGGCCTCATGCATAGTAGCTGGTGTCTGGAACATTCTCACATCCTGAATATAGATCCTGTTCTGGTGATGCGTCTGATGCTGCAGGGATTAGGGGACCCGTGTTGTCCATCTGTGGCCGAGACCATTTCTTTGTGAAGCTGACCATCCCACCCACATAACCAATATTCCCTGCTCTAAGCCTTTCTCTGTGTCTCAGTCACAGGGCAGAAAGGCCAAAGCTGTTAGGTGTTTTGTCAGAGCAAAGAGAAAAGGAATGGATACCGACGCTTAAAACGGATGTCCCACGCCAGCTTCCCAAGATGCTGTTGGCATCCCGTTAGAGGCTCTGTGGGTTTAGTGTATCTAACATTACTCCGTTGCGAGGAGTATCTCATTCTGTCCCTCAGAATGTCCGGCACTCACTCTGTAACCTGAGCTGACCTCCAACTCTTTGCAGTTTTCACGTAGCAGCTTTCTTAGTGCTGGGAAGATAGAGTGGTTCCCCACCACGGCTCAAGAGGCTTCTGGGTCCAGTAAGCCCTGTGTGAAGGGACAATGGATGACATGGACAGGGAGTGTTATTCTCTCTCAGGTGCCCTCCACACACGGGCTGTGCCCTGGATCTAGGAGGTACTTAACTTCCCTGAAGCTTGGCCCACAGGGTGCCACTGTCCTTGTGACGCTTTCTCTGGCCCCCCATTCCTGGCTCCCACCCCTGGCTCGCACCCAGGCTCCAGACAAAATATGGAAATCCTGTCCCAAGGAGTCTTGGTCAAAATACAGCCCAATAATCCAGAGAATGCACTTTTAACCCCAGGTTGTGGGGATGGCTGAAACCATTGACCCATGGTGTTGTGGCCTCTGCTTGCTGGAAGGCTTCTCTTCTCAGGCTCTGTGGGTACCTGGCAGCACTTCCCCACCCCCGACTGACTCAGAGCACAGTCAAGTGCTTGTCAGAGGCTCCATGGGAAAGAAGAGCTCAGAGCGAGCAGGCAGATGGGGCTGGAGACTGTTCCAGAGCTGATTTGGTCCAGGAAGCCCAGGGAGGCTCAAGGAAGCTGAGCCAAAGGAGAAAGTCTCCAGAAGGCGGAAACACCAAGGCAAGAAGGAAGCGAGGGCGGCCCTGGGTTTTCTCCTGAGTCCAGCAACGTCGCTTTGGAAGCAGACACACGGCTTCTCTTTTCTATTCATTCCCCTTGGGCAGAGGGCTGCCGCCACCTCTCCTGGTCTCTCTGTTTCTTGGCCTTTTGGTTAGGGCCAACTGTGTTGGCCGTTACCTCAGGTCCTGCTCTATGTAAGGAGCACTTGGTGAGGAGGACAGAGCCGCTGGAATGGTTCCCGACTTGGTGGGAACCTGAATGAGACAGGGAGTTGCTGCTAGCAGAGGTGTTCAGCATGGGCGTGTGGTAGATGTGGAAGGCCAGCTGCATGCCCAAAATCCCTGGGAATCCCTGGGCTCCAGGACAAGCTGGGAGTCTGAGTTCAACTCGTCTGTTACTGTCATTGTCAGTGGAGAAGACAAACAAGGGCGAAGGCTGTCAGTAAATAAGCAAGCAGAATGTTCCCGTTATGTTTCCCCCACAACACTGGTCTCTGACCCACCGAGCACCTCTGATCATGTGATTTAAATGTCCCAGACAAGAGGCCAGAGAGCAGAAAAGCTCGGTGGCATAACAGGGAGTTCACAGGGAGTCTGTGGCATCAGGCACATCACGGAGGTCTGCTACGGGATTCTCTCTGGTCCCATCTAGTCTGTGCCTGTGCGTCCACGTGAGCTGATTGCTCATGCTGATGTTGCTCCCATTTGGGCTTCCGTAGTTTCCTGCACAGGTAAAAACACGGATCTGAAGCTGGGGACCATGCCCACCCAATGGGCCTGGGTTCGTTTGGCTCTCTACTCCGTTCTTCCTCTGTGCCCTGGTGGTACCATCTGCCTTGTGGCTGGGATGTATGGAACTGGTAGGACCATGACACGCAGCCCTCCTCCAGCTGCTGCTGCTGCTGCTGCGATGACTGGCGCCCAGCAGCCAATCACCTGTGTTTGCTGGGCCTTCTAAGCTGGACAAGTGAATTAGGCCATGATTCCTAATTCAACAGTCACGGATCAGGTGCAGTCTGTGTCCAGCACAATCTGTTAGTTAGTGTCCCCCAGTTCGAGCTCACTCCCCTGCAGCACATCAGAGGTCACAACTCAACCCTGGTGAGTCCTTATCACAGTGCTTTAGAGGTTAAGTTCCATCTGCATTCCTGTCGGAAGACTCCTGTGTAACACTGTGTGAAATGGGGGTTAATGTCCCTCCACTGTTGCTCCATTCTGATGTTGATGATGTAATGAGGAGGGCCAGTTGGGCATCAATGGCTACGGACTCCTGTGGGAGTGGAAGCACATTGTCCTGGTTTTCTCCCACGAATGGACTGTCTGGGACATTAATGGCCACATGGAGAGAGGGTCTCCATTTGGATCAGATGGGAAAATGCTTAGGTTCACAACTGAAACCTGACTCTCATTTCCAAATTGGTGGCGAGGATGCTGGGAAGTATCCTGCCCCCTCCCCTCCCCCTTCCCGCACACAAGGACCAGCATACTCTGGAATTTATGTCTTCCAAGGATGACCTCTAAGGGGAAGGGCAGGCATGGAGCCCCTGGGGGCAACCTGCAGACTGGTTCATAGGAAGCCATAGATTGAAGTGGAAACTTGAGTTCTTTGGAAAGTCAGTTGTATTGGATGGTGTTTTGTTTTGCTTTGTTTTGTTTTGTTTTAACTAAGGCAAACATGTGAAGGAATGTTTTGTTGAAGCAGACACAGGAGAAAGGATGGTCTACTAAAACAAACACTTGAAAAGACACATGATAAAAGGATTCTTTGCTAACAACATACAGGTATTGGTATGTCTTACGTTGCATAGCTGAGCTCTTTCTGTCAGGACTCTATAGAGAGAAACACACCAAAAAACCTTTTGTGTTGTGACTTCTTGTTGCTTGTGTGGACTCAGGCTGATTGGCAGAGTGATGTCAGCTGAGATAGACACATGTGTTAAGACAAGACATGTGCTGAGGCAAGATATGTGGAGGACATGTGATGTTTGGAGGGTAGAAATAGGACTCAGCAGACGGTGATGGGGGCTGAGCTGGGCTTGCTTACAGAGCTAGCTGTGCAATGCTTGTTAGTCTCGAGTCTTCACTGATCTTTGTTTCGCTGAGAGGCACGGCAGAGAACTTCTGGTGTTCTGGTTGGCCCGGTCCCTCCTGCTGACTCCTGCTAAGGCTGAGGCCTGGCCTTCTCCACTAGGTCATGCTACTACCTCTGATCCCTGTTTGCTCTCCCAAGTCTACTCAACTGGACTGCTGGTGTACCCGGGAAGTGTTTGTGAGTGGATTGAGCTACCACTGCTGCCTGTTGAACTGAACTGCTAATTTTCAGACAACACAGCCAGGAGTTGCTCCAAAGAATCACTTCTAAACAGGTCCACTTCCCCTGTATCCTTTCTTTCCCACTACCTCTGGTGGGTGATGGGCTACAAGGGAGGTTAAAGCATTTAAGAACTATTATCAAAAATAAGGCTTGAATAATTAAAAATACAATGCATGCTGAGTGTCTGACATCACAAGCGATGCCTTCTAAGTCGGACCAAGACAGATGTGTTGAAGAGATTTCAAGACATCTGAATACAGTGTCTATATCATGCAATCAAGTCGACCCCTCACAGACATGTCCGCAGGTCAGGTTGTTTTGGGCAGTTCCTCAGTTAAGACACCTGAGAAAAGTCTCCTTAACTCCTGTCAGGTGAGCAAAGCAAGCTGGACAGTGGCTGAGGTCACTGGGCTGTGTTCTTCATCACAACACCTGCAGCCAACATCAAACTCAGAGGAATTTCAGTATCTATTTCTCATATTTAAACAAAATGGGACCAGGCATGTGGCTGTGTCAGTCAGTAGAGCACTTGCCAAGCTTAATATGAAGCCCTGGGGTCCATCTCCAGCACGGAATGAGCTGAGTATTATGGTATATGTGTGTAATCCTAGCACCTGTGAGAAGGGGGCAGGGGGTGATCAGGAGTTCAAGGTCATCCTCAGCTACAAAGCAAATTCAAGGCCAGCATGGGCTACATAAGACCTGTTTCAAAACAAAAGTATAAAACAGAAGCAAAAGTGATATATTGTCGCAATCTCATGGCTGCCGTGTGAGCTCCCCTTTCAAACCATAGGACTCTGAGTTAGTAACAGTCTTTCCAATTCTATCTGTGGAATCAAAACTTGACTTTACACTCCCTGTATCTCTCCTTGCTGGCCAGGCTTTATCAGTTAGCTCTGAATTTATCTCGTGTCCCTGTGATAAGCAGAATTGGTACACTTATCTCTGGGCCCTTTGGTGGAAAGGGTATCGGCCAACAGCGCAGAAATGACGATATCAGGCAGGAATTGCACCTTAATCTACAATCTAACGGGCTCCATCTTCCACTCTGCTCCTATCTGCATTTTATTATATACTCAAGCCAGTTATACACGGCTCACCGAGAAAATGCATTTTATAATCTTGTTAGAAGAAATGGTTTCACTGGGATCATTTTAAGCCAATAATTTCATATTTTCCTCCTCCTCAATACCTGGGACATCAACTTATTAGCCACTCTGGTGTCAAGCCTAATGTGTTTTAAATACTTAAAATAAATTCCAGGCAACTCGGGGCTGGAGACTGGATTTTCTGCCGGCATTGAGTGCTTATGGTTACATGGGGGGAACCGGTCTTAGACTGTGAGGGAAGGCTGGGCTGTCTGCTTCTGGTGCACAGGAAGCTTGGTTTCTCTAATGGGAGGGTGATCATGCCTGCTGGACTGCGGAAGTCCTGATGTCCTGCTGACTGAGCCACCTCTCCAGATCCCCTTTTTATTGCAAAACCCTGTAACCTCAGGCATTTCCACCGGAACCCTAGTTCCCGAACAGTGATTTATTGTTTACTAATAAATGCCAAGGCCAAAAGCTGGGCTTGTTCCCCTATCAGCTTGGAACTCAACCCATTTATCCTCTTCTATGTCTGCCACATGGGTGTTACCTCTTCTCAGTTTCTTATGTCTGACTTTCGCCAAGTCCGGGTGTTAAATCCTCCTGCCTGACTATTCCAGAGTTCCTCTCGCTTGCTGCCAAATGACCCACCTTCTAACCCTGCCTCAGCTTATTGGCCATTGGATTTTGACTGACAGGTGATGCTTCCACTCAGTACACAGGAGATTGTCCGGGCATGACCCTTGCCAACCCTCTTGGAAGGCCCTGAGTGTGCTGCTGGCTTTGAGATTCTGTACTCTCTGCTGGTCCACTGCTCTAGAGTCACACCTTCTGGCCTCTCTGCTTCTTGTCACTATGTCATCTTACCAGCATCTTCTTCTTGGCCTACCGTGATGATTAATATTGATTGCAGTGTGACACAATCTAGAGCAGTGGCTCTCAACCTCCCTAACGCTGCGACCCTTTAATACAGTTGCTCATGTTGTGGCGACTCATGTTGTGGGATAAAATTATTTCCATTGCTACTTTATAACTATAATCTTGCTGCTGTTATGGATCATAATGTGGTTTCTGATGGTCTTAGGTGACCCCTGTGAAACCATCTTTCAAACTCCAAAGGGGTCCTGACCCACAGGTTGAGAACCACTGATCTACAGTGACCTAAAACACAAGCCTTTGAGCATACCTTTGAGGGAAGTTTTAGGTTGAGTTGAGGTATGACAACTCTGGATATGGGTGTGACAACTCTGGATGTAGGTGGGACAACCCTGCATATAGGTGTGGCAACTCTGGATGTAGGTGTGACAACTCTGGATGTGGATGTAACAATTCTGAGTATAGGTGTGACTAATCTGGATCTAGGTGTGACTACCCTGGATGTATGTGTGACAATTCTGGATGTGGGTGTGACAACTCTGGATGTAGGTGTGACAATTCTGGATGTGGGTGTAACAATTCTGAGTATAGGTATGACTAATCTGGATCTAGGTGTGACTACCCTGGATGTGTGTGTGACAATTCTGGATGTGGGTATGGCAATTTTGAATGTAGGTGTGACTAATCTGGATCTAGGTGTGACAACCCTGGATGTGGGTGTGACAGTTCTGGGTGTGGGTGTGACAACCCTGGATGTAGGTGGCACTGTTCCATGGGCTGACGCAAGCTCAACGTCAGCCCTCATCTTTCTGTTTCCTGGTTGGGGGGCACATTGTGACCGGCTGCCCAAGACCCCTACCACTATGACTTCCCCTGCCCGGAGCAATGAGTCAAAATCAACTACCTCATCCAGTAGCTTTGGACGGATATTTCCTCCAAGCAATGAGAAATGTAACAGGTATACCTATCTTTTAAAGTTCCCACTTCTCGGGATTCTGTATCCATCTGCCTTTTCTGTCCATTGTGGTAGGCAGAATAATAGCCCTAGGATGTCCGTGTGCTAATTTTGAGGACCAGTGACGGTGTTCTGCTGCACGGCCAGGAGACTCCGCATGCGTATGTGGATTGTGGATTCCGAAAGGGGTCACCTCCTGAACTCTCCGGGTGGAGGGCTTTCTTAGGCCGGCCACAGGGAAGATAAAGTAGAAGAGTGGATGCAGTTGCAAGGGTGAGCTGTGTTGGCTTTGGAGATGGAAGGAGGGAAGACTGGTCCTGAATGTGGGCGGCACCGTCCCATGTGCTGGGGTCCTGGCTTAATGAAAAAGGAAAGGTGGGAGAAGTCAGGAGCTTGCTGGTCCTGCTCCTGTCCCAGATTTCCTGCTCCCAGCTCCATGAACTCTGCCATGCCTTCCTGACATGATGGCTACCACCCTCTCGAGCCAGAGCCATGTTAAATCTTTCCTCCCAGACTCGCATTTTGTCCCATATTTGGTCAGAGCAATGAGGTCCCGAATGCAGATACCTAAGTGTGCACTGAGCTCCACACACTTCCCTGCCCACTTTCCTCTGTCGGCTGGCCGTCGCCAAGAGAGGGGCCAACTGCTACCGTTGCTCTCTCTGTCAGTCTGGGTAACCTCACCCCCACCATCAGTGTGTGTGTTTAAAAGGACAGCTCATGCCTAGTGCACAAGGTCATGTTGTCTCCGCTTCCGCCGTACATGTGGTCATTAACTTCTTTCACTGGTCACCTGTGTCCAGGAATATTAACTCACATTAATTTTTGCTAGATACATTTTATCTGTTTATCAGGGGATAACATCATAGGTGACAGACATCAGAAATCCACACTCGTTCTCATTACTGTCGAAGTTGCTGAGTGTGTGGACCAGTTCGGTCTAGCGCCGTGGTCTGCCAGTTCTATTTCTCAACCAGCTTTGCGTCTGAAGCCGCCTGTTCTGCAGCAGCCTGGCCCCAGCCTGTGCGGGACCAGCTCGTGGCGCTGTGCTATTGAATACAGACAGATGGACGCAGGATTGCAGAATGTAGTTTGTTGGGCACTTACAGATACATGACCTCAAAGATGGCCCAAGACCAGCGGGGTCCTGGGACTTCGTCAGAAGGACTGAAGTGGCTTTACCTCGGTGGAGTACACGTACCTTGCTCAGAGATCCCCTACCCCTGGGATGGGTTGCAAAGCCCCAAGTATCTCTTCCAGGGTTTCATGTTTGTAATTTGCTGGTAAACCATATGAGGGAAAGTGACCAGGGTCACTCGGTAGTGGTAGGGGTCACTCAGGTAGAAGTTACCAGTCAAGAAGGCTGCATTCATGTCACTTGGGACCAGACAAGTATCTTCCACACACGGTCACATCCCAGACTCCTGCAGCCTCGCCTGTAATGTAATCTAATCTGGTCCAGCCACAATGCACCTCACTGGACCAGGAGCAGCCAGGCCATCCTCCTGCAGTAAACCCTTGAATGACTTCACTGTTTATCGGGCAAAGGCACACTGCACACTCCCACAAGGGACATAGCACAGATGTGCCCTCCCTCATTTCTTGCTGTGTCCCTCCATCCTTTCTTTCCTAAATTGTCCTGGATGCTCCCATGTCCACTTCCCCTGCACCCCCAGCTCTTGGCATGTGAGCTCTTGGCTGCTTTAGTAGAGGCCATGCCCCTCCTCCTTGTGTAGGATTCAGTGCAGTGTGCCCCTCCCCTGTCCTCAACCTCCGAGAACACTATTTTTCTAGGTCCCCACGGGGCTTTCCCATCCCAGCCTCTCTCCCTCCCGGTTTCCCCGATGTGGTAAAGATCCCATAACTATGCCGTTCCCTCGTCAGTTCACAGGGTCCTCAGGGCCACGGAACTTACAGCACAGGGACAACGGGGGCACCAGGCGAGCCACCTGGCACCTAGCAGGGGCTCGCTAGACACCTGCCTGCCGAGTGAGTGAATTGGTTTCTGTGGCTCCGAGAGTTCAGGCCAGGCTGTGGGACAGAGCGGGCACGACTTCTGCCAGTATTGATTTGCAGGCAGGACTCCATGTGTAAATGCGTTTCGCTGTTCTGCCTTAGGACCCAATTTCTGAAAATTAGATTTTAAGTGTCGTGTCCTCCTCGCTCACTCCGTGTGCTTCCAGACAACCAGCGCATAATGTAAAATGAAAGGCGTGGAAAATGGACCCGTTTAGTGTACTCCATTTGAAATCTGTTAGGCTATTTTTAAATTCTCATGGACCTTGTGCTCCTGAGGGTGGGCAGGAGAGGAGAAAGAAGGATGGGAGGAGGGAGGGGAGGAGGGAGAGGAGGAGGGAGGGGAGGAGGGAGGGGAGGAGGGAAGGGGAGGAGGGAGCTGGCTGTAGCTAGTGGGCTACTGCAGATCATTGTGCGTGGTTCAGTTTCCATTTTAGAAGAATCCCAAATGTGATTTCTGAATTGACCGAATTGAGATTCTGCCTGAATTGCTGCTCCCCTCCACTCTTGCTGTGGGAATCATGGGCTGCTTGTGTGCAGTGCGCTGGGCACGCTAGCCCCGTCCTGCCTCCCAACTGATCTGCTCTGCCACAGGTGGGAAGTGGGTTCAGACAGGGCCGCCAGAGAGGGGCACAGAGATTGACTCACTTGGAGTGAGATCTTTTTGAGGTGTATGTGGAATATTTTATCAGTTTTCTCTCTCTCTCTCTCTCTCTCTCTCTCTCTCTCTCTCTGTGTCTGTCTGCCTGTCTGTCTGTCTGTCTGTATCTGGGTGATTTATGTCTTTGTGTGAGTATGTGTGTGTGTGTGTGTGTGTGTGTATCTGGGTGATGTGAGTATATATGTATGTATGTGTATGTGTATATATGTGTGTAATCTGGGTGGTGTGAGTCTTTGTGTGAGTGTGTGTGTGAGTGTGTGTGTGTACATCTGGGTGATGTGTGTTTTATGCATGTGTATGCATTCGTGTACATGCGTGTATGTGCGTGTGTATGCCTGTGTGTGTATGTTGACCTCGGATGTCTTCTTTGATCATTCTTTACCATTTTTTGAGACAGCATCTCTCATGGAATCTGGGGCTCACCAGCTAGGCCAGGCTGGATGTCCAGGGTGCCCAGTAACCTCTGTGTTCTCATGCTTGCACCCCAGACACGTCACTCCTTGGGGTCATTGTCACAGCCCCTAGTCTTTGCTTTTTGCTATAACATGTAAGTTAAACTCATAGGTGTTTTTACCGTCTGTTTGAAGGCTTTCTTATTCACATTCTTGAGCATTGTAGGGTGTGAGGCTATGAACCTGCTGTCCCTGGGACCTGGAGCAGGTGACATGCAGTGGCCATGAGGAGCACAGTTTTCTCTTGGGATTCAGGTGCTTGGCTGTGACAAGTATCTGTGTGTGGATGAAGAAGAGTGATGCACTTGATTCTTGGTTTTGGAGGCTGGGAGTTCAAGATTGAGCAGCCCACCTATTCAGCCATTGGTGAGAACTTGGTGGCCCATGGCTTCCCAATGGCTAGAGTCCCTGGGGAAGAGATTGCATTTGGGGATCAGAAGGATACCAGAGAGGGACTGAGGGACCAGGTTGCTATTTATATCACACCTTTCTTGGAAGAACAAACTCTGGGAAGACTCACTCAGTCTCAGGGATCAGAAATATTCCCATCTAAGGGCAGCAGAGTCAATACTCCAGACTGTGGGCCCAGCTTCCGGCGCACACATTCCAGGCAGGAGGACAATGGCTTGCCCTGTGCTGCTGCATATGATGTTTCACTGTCTGATGAGGTGAGCTGGGACTCCCTTTGACTCCTGTCATACCCTGCTCCCCTTCCATCTGGCTTTGTGTGCACAGCTGACCCTCCACGTCCATGGCTTCTGCCTCCATCGATTCAAACAACTTTAGGTGAGAGAGGATTCTTTAAAGATTGTCTTTAGGTTGAGCATATCCAGGTCTTGCCCTTTGTTCTTATTCCCCATACAATACAGCAAAACTGCCATCCCCATGGCGCAAACACCGTGTTAGGGATGAAGCCAAGCAGAGCTGGTTTAAAGTGGAGGGAGGATGTGTGTTTGCTAGGGGAAGATATGTCTCCACCTCACTTGAATCTCCACCATCCCTGAGGAGTCATGGAGGCGGCCATCTTCCAAAGGGAAGATGCAGTCTAAGCTGAGATACCCACACACCCTTGCTTGTCCGCTCTGGGCCTTGTTTTCCCAGGACTGGTCTGTCTGTCTGTCTGTCTGTCTGTCTGTCTGAGCTCCTTTGTCATTCACCCATGGCTGATGGCTTTATAGCCCGGAGTCTGTGCTGGTATCTGTTTCCTTGGCTGATTCAGTTCTCTTCGAACTACATTGTCTTTCTTATGATTCCCTGTGGGAACATCATGTCTGGTTTGTGTTCAACGAGGTCACAATGCTTAGTAGCAAACCGTACACTGTGCTGGGCTACAGTTTGAAGCCAGTGGGAATGGTGTGCTAGCCTGTGGGTGGCACTTAGCACACCACTGTAGGATGCAGAGCAGGAGAATTCATGTTCCTGTTGAGGGAATGCTCTGAGTCTTAATTAGGGTTCTATTGCTGTGAAGAGACACCATGACCAAGGCAACTCTTATAAAGGACGACATTTAATTGGGGCTGGCTTACAGTTTGAGAGGTTCAGTCCATTACATCATGGTGAGAAACATGGCAGCATCCAGGCAGACATGGTGCTGAAGGAGCTGAGAGTTCTACCCCTGCCTGAAGGCAGCAGGAGACTGTGTGTCACACTGGGAGAAGCTTTAGCATTTATAAGACCTCAGAGCTCTATGGAGACACACTTCCTCCCAGAGGCCACACCTACTCCTCCAAGGCCACACCTCTTAACAATGTCACTCCCTATAGGCCAAGCAGTCAAACACACGAGTCTATGGAGGCCATACCTATTCAAGCCACCACAGTTACCTGGATGGCTTGGAGTTTTCAAAAGCTCTGTAGGAGCCACCAGGCTAGAAGGCAAGGTTTAGAGGACCAGAGAGGGTATAGGTGGATAGAATCAGGAGGCATTTGAGGAGGCCTACAGAAGATGGTGGCCCAGCATGGTGGGGTCTATAGAAGATGGTGGCCCAGCATGGTGAGGACTACAGAAGATGGTGGCCCAGCATGGTGGGGTCTACAGAGGGTGGTGGCCCAGCATGGTGGGGACTACAGAGGGTGGTGGCCCAGCATGGTGGGGACTACAGAGGATGGTGGCCCAGCATGGTGAGGACTACAGAAGATGGTGGCCCAGCATGGTGGGGTCTACAGAGGGTGGTGGCCCAGCATGGTGGGGACTACAGAAGATGGTGGCCCAGCATGGTGGGGACTACAGAAGATGGTGGCCCAGCATGGTGGGGCCTACAGAAGATGGTGGCCCAGCATGGTGGGGACTACAGAAGATGGTGGCCCAGCATGGTGGGGACTACAGAAGATGGTGGCCCAGCATGGTGGGGACTACAGAAGATGGTGGCCCAGCATGGTGGGGACTACAGAAGATGGTGGCCCAGCATGGTGGGGACTACAGAAGATGGTGGCCCAGCATGGTGGGGTCTACAGAAGATGGTGGCCCAGCATGGTGGGGACTACAGAAGATGGTGGCCCAGCATGGTGGGGACTACAGAAGATGGTGGCCCAGCATGGTGGGGTCTACAGAAGATGGTGGCCCAGCATGGTGAGGACTACAGAAGATGGTGGCCCCAGCATGGTGGGGACTACAGAAGGTGGTGGCCCAGCATGGTGGGGTCTATAGAAGATGGTGGCCCAGCATGGTGGGGACTGCAGAAGATGGTGGCCCAGCATGGTGGGGACTACAGAAGATGGTGGCCCAGCATGGTGGGGACTACAGATGGTGGGGACTACAGAAGATGGTGGCCCAGCATGGTGGGGACTACAGAAGATGGTGGCCCAGCATGGTGGGGTCTACAGAAGATGGTGGCCCAGCATGGGGGGAACAATGGAAGATGGTGGCCCAGCCCCGGGAGCTATCAGGACCCATCTCCCTCCTCCTCTGCCCACAGTCTCATGCTAGTTTTGAGCAGATTGCCACTGCCAGCTGTCCCCACCCAAGCCTTTACTGCTAGCTTTGGAGACCAGCGTTCTCCATGGTTAGTCCCGCCATGCTAGAGCACTCCAGGAGGAGAGCTCTATGGGCTCCGGCCCAGAGCAAGTGTGGTAAGGAGCCACCGGGGCAGGTGTGCTGGCACACGGCAGGACGGAGTGAGGAAGGTCAGCAGCCCCCTAGGGGAGAGGTCCAGGGTAAGGGGCAGCATGTTATGTGGAGATTGTGTAGAGCAGGTCATAGCTGGAGCAAGCTGTTGACTTCAGCATAGCTGGCAGTGTTTGGAAGCTCCATCTTGCTAGGGCCTGCTGGTGTTAGAAGCCTCAGGCTGGGGCTGCTCATTCCCAGAGACTCTTGGGAAATGCCTCCCACGGCCTACAGACCATGTAAGGTTTGATTCTATACATTGTTGCACTTCCTGTGTGTGTGTGTGTGTGTGTGTGTGTGTGTGTCTGTCTGTCTGTCTGTCTGTCTGTCTGTCTGTGTCTGTGCATGCACTCTCGGGTAGGTGCTGTGTGTCTGTATGCATGTAAAGGCCATATATAACTTCAGGGGCCCTTTCTAGGAGCTGTCTACTTTATGTTGTGAGACAGGGTCTCCCCTTGGCCTGGAGTTCATGGATCATACCAGTCTGGCCAACCAGCAGGTACCAGGCTTCACCTGTCTCTGTACCACCACTGCTAGGGTTACAAGTGTGTACCACCATTCACAGCCTTTTAATATGGATGCCGGAGAGGAAGCTCAGGTCTCACACTTGCACGGTAAGAACATTATGCATGGAGCCATCTCCCGGCCCACTTACCCTGTGTTCTTATTAGTATTATAGGACCCTCCTCCTGGGGTGGGGGAGTGCAAACCACAGAGCAGCGTGATTGTGGTGTTCCTGGTTGGAGGACAGCATGATTTCCCTCTCTGAGTTAGAATTCTTTCAGTGAAATCCACTGTTGTGCTTCCGGGCAGCTGGGCAGTGACCCCATGCACAAGGCAAACTTGGGCTTTGGTGTATCGATGAGCTGCGGCGGGATTTTTTTCATTCTCTCCTGGAAACAGCTCCCCTGGGCCTTAAATCTCTATCCTCAAAGGGATTTAGAGCAGCACTGTGAGTTCAATGCAGTAATGATGTGCAGGAATTGTCCTGCCAGCACCCAGGGTGGGCTTGCTTTCCTCAGCCTAAGAGGATCAGATGTGGATTTGTTTTTCCACAGCAAATATCTTAAGATAGTTTTCCATTTCAAAAGAAAGGCGCAGATGCATTCCTTGATCTGTCTGTCAGAAGGGAATGAAGAGAATTATATCTGTGCGTGCACACCTGCCAGCATGTGGGTGCATACGTGAGTACAAACGTCTTTGCGAACTTACAAGTGTCCGAGAACATGTGTGTATATGAAGTGTGTATGTCCATGTGTAAGCACATAAACATGTATGCATGTCCTCATGCCTGCACGTGCATACGTAGGTACACATGCATACGTTGGTACACATGCATGCATCCATGCACTTGCTGACAGAAGGGAATCAGAGTGTATTTTCTCACATCTATGTTGCTGGGCAAGGGAAATGAATCGGCGTTGTAAGCAACTTTCGAAATACTGTAAATTAATCTCTGGGTCACAACTTCTCTGCATTTAAATGTGCTGGGAAGCAGAAAAGCGGCCCCAGGAACCTGCTGCTGTCAGCAGGGATGGAGGACAGGCAGCCGGTCTCTCCATCGAGGGAACACTTGGCGAGCATGCGCACAGGGCCGGAAGTAAGGCTGTTTATCGCTGAGAGCCTTAGCTTGGTAGGTCTTTCCATCGAGGGAACACTTGGTGAGCATGCGCACAGGGCCGGAAGTAAGGCTGCTTATTGCTGAGAGCCTTGGCTTGGTAGGTCTTTCCATCGAGGGAACATTGGCGAGGATGCGCGCAGGACCGGAAGTAGGGCTGCTTATGGCTGAGAGTGTTAGCTCTTTTTTTCCCCCTGACCTGCTCCACACGCTGTGAGCAGTTGGCTTTGGTTTTGTCCTTGACTCCTGCTGACATCAGGCTGTGTGCTCGAAGGATGTCAGGAGTTGGCTTGGAGGAAACTTGAGTGGATCTGGGAAAGTGGGAGTCACCAGGTCACGTGATACCCAATTAGCTGGTGACAAACATGGCAGGTGGAGCTTGGGCTTTATCCCTGTACAGGCAAAGTTCACAGCAGCTCCCTGACCTCCAGAAGCCTCCTTCCTTCCTGCTCTCTCCCCTTCTGCCTCAGCTATGAGTATCAGAAGATCGGGCTTGTCTTGAGGTGTACACTGGGCTCGGGGATAGTCCGGCACATCGGAGTTCAGCCTCCCTCCCTCCCACAGGGTAGATTGGAAGCTGGACAGGAAGGTATCATGTAAGCAAAGGGTCCGGGGGTACCTGGAAGAGAATGGGGGACAAGAGACACGAAGAAGGACGCCAAGACAAGAGTCTGATCAAGGCGACAATTTTATTTTTCCCCAAGGCTGAATTTATACCATAAAATGGGTAACAGAGGGAGGGGGGAAGTAAGAAACATTTACGCAGGCCAAGGACACAATATTCGTGTGGTCAGGGAATCGGCTGATGTTGACAGGTTGTCAGAAAGGTCACAGGTTTGTCATATCTATTAGTCAGCAAGATGTTGGTTTTTCAGAAAGGTTACAGGTCATTACATTGGGTATCTTGACATATCATATTATTATTCATTTTGACCATCAGATCTGTATTAGTCTTCTGCAGCTGGCTGGGGATTTTCCATGAACCTAGTCATACTTAATTCTAACCATAATAATAACATCAACAATGGAGGGCTTCAAGGGCATCGCTCCCAACAGTATCAGACCAACACTGGCCCACTCTGCTCTGAGGATTTTTTTTCCACATAGTGGTCTTTGGCACCACTTACCGACTTACAGCATGAGGTCCTAGGTGGCGTCTCTCTCACCTGGCTTAGAGAAACCCACGAATGAATCCAGCCTTGCCTCCACTTTCATGTATGGCTGTGATAGCCATGAGGTGGGCACAGAGCCTGTCCTGCCAGGCATACTGTGTCCTCTGGTGACTCATCCTACTCCTGTGCGTGATCATGTGCTGCACGAAATAATCACGATGCAGGCTTGGGGGAAATGACTCGGAGATTAGCGGGAAGGTGAAGTGAGCTGACGATACCCAGTATTCAAGGTCAAAAAATCTTACACAGTATGTGCCATGGCTGTCCTAAGTTGCCCATGCCTGCTCAGGCACCAGGAAAATCCCCTAAGACCTCTCTCTCAGGTACCTTCCTCCAAGTCTCTTTTATTCCCCTCTAAGGTAGGTTTTAGGTTTTACCTTCTTCCCTGAGGAACCCAGAAGGTCTGCTGCCCAGAGTGGCTCACTGTGAAGCTCTCTCTTAGCCTTTGTGGTCATCCTGGAACAGCTCCTGCCACCAGCTTGCTTTGCTTTCTTTCCATTTGTGATAGTATTTTTTATTCTGTGAGCATTCTGTATGTTTATACAATATATGTACATGGATGTACATATGGATCATAGCTGTCCACCCCTGCCTCCACTCAGCTCCCTAGGGTGCCCTGATTCTCTCTTTCATCCAGTTTCAAGTCCTCTTTTTATTTTATTAATAGCTCTCTGAGTCCAGTTAGCACCACCCATTTGTAGATGGATATGTGGCCTTCCATCAGAGCATAAGCACAGTGACCACATCCTCAAAGGGTAGAGATTCTCCTTACCATCCTCCCTCAGCAGCCATCAACTTGCCACAGCTCCTACAGTATGGGCAGGGCCTCCAAGGCTTCCCCGTCATACGGGAATTTCGTCTGGCTTGATCTTGTGTGTGTCCTGGGTAGGTAACGGTAGCTATTACGAGTTGATGTATTACAACAGCCATGTGGTATCCAGAAGTCAGTACCTCACAGGTCCCCTCCCCATCTAACCTTCTTTCTTTCCTCCTTCTCTTCTGTGGAGTTTGGGAATTTGATGTTGACGGCCCATCCACTGCTGGCCACTCAGAGTTATCTAGCCTCTGCACGTGGACCAGTTCTGAGCAGATGACTTTCTTGAGCCCAGCGTGATGTGGTATCCATGGTGCCAACACAGGATGTGGTATGGCAGCTGTGTTAGCTGGAACTCCAAAGAGAAGCCCTTCTGTTAACACATCTTCATTCTCGGGGACCTACAGCCAACCATTGTCCTTTCTCTCTGCAAATCCCTTCCCTAGAGGAGCAGGCAGGGTGGGTCGAGGGGAGCAGCCCACAATCCGAACAATACCTTGTAGTGTTCAATGAATGCTTGGTGATGCTTCTGGCTTTGAAGACTCTATAAGGAATGTCTAACAACCTGGGAGGGGGATAAGCTTCCAGCTTCAGGGGTCTCTCACAGGAGCCCTTTGCCATTTACCGTACGCCATTGCAGTGTGGAATCTGCAGGTGCGAAGGAGCAGCTGAACACCTGTGCCACCACAGACGCCACACACACAGCCTGGACGTGAACCAGGATGAATATGAACGTTAAAACATGGAGGCTGGGAGATGGCCCGTGGTGGCGCTGACTTCCTGCCTTCGAGTGCGATATTAGATGCGTGGAGAACAGCGTTGTAGGAAGGATTCTCCCAGCTCTCGAGGCCCCACTCAGTCATATTCTATTTCATATGCCGAGACAAAATGGCTTCAGGATCTTCTCCCTCAACTTCTGCCGTCCCTGGGGCTTTCGAGTTGCTGAGATCACACTGCATTTTCGTACATGGGTTAATTTTCCAAACAAACGTGGAGGGCGGCGAGTGCCTTGGAAATTCATCAGGATTCTGGTCATCTTTGGTTTTCTCATCTTCCTTCTGAATAATTCTTCTTCCTCTTCCTCTTCCTCTTCCTCCTCTTCCTCCTCCTCCTCCTCCTCCTCCTCCTCCTCCTCCTCCTTCTTTTACTAAATGGAAGTTAATTTGGGCTAAATTGGTTTTTGAGTGTTGATCTTTGGAATCTAATAACTTTTGAAAATATAGGCCAAGCATTACTTCTGTTATTGTGAGTGTGTGTGTGAGTGTGTGTTTGTGTGTGTGTGTATTTGTGTGTGTGTGTGTGTGTGTGCATGCGCGCTGCATCCAAAGAAAAGGTCTTTCAGCTTCTAAAAATGTACTCACAGGCACGCAGCACACACACACACACACACACACACACACACACACACACACACGGGGAAACATACACATAAAATAAAAACAGGTATTTTATTTAGAAAATGTAATAACAGCTGGGCATAGCGGCACATGTCTTTAATTCCAGCACTCAGGAGGCAAAGGCAGGAAGATCTCTGAGAGTTTGAGGCCATCATGGTTATAGAGCAAGTTCCAGGCCATCCAGGCTTCTCCATAGTGAGACCTGTTTTTTTTTTTTTTTTTTAAAGGTAGAAATGTGGTAGCATTCCGCCTTGTTCCCAACACTCAGGGGGGAGAGGCAGGTAGATCTCAGTGAGTTCCAGACCAGCAAGGGTACAGTGAAACTCTGCTCAGAGAGGGGGGGGAGGGAGGAGAGGGAGAGAGAGAGAGAGAGAGAGAGAGAGAGAGAGAGAGAGAAGCAAATGCATGTTAGCTGGTAACCTGGCCCCTCTTGGTCCCTGATGCCAGACCCTCTTTATTCTTCAATAACACTGAGTACAGGGAGCAGGGAGGAGGTGGCTCAGTAGGTAAATTACCTGCTGAGAACACACAAAGACCTGACTTCAACACCAGCACTCATTTAAAAGCTGGGTGTGTGGTGGAACATACTTGCCATCCCAGCCCTGAAAACCTAGGATTCCCAAGGCTCACTGGAGAACAGGCCAGTCAAATCAGGGAACTCTGGGCTCAGGGGAGGGAGGACCCAGTCTCAAAATGTAAGATGGAAAATGACTGAGGGAGACACATGATGGCTACCTCTGGCTTCTTCACACATACACACACACACATACACATGCACACACATGCACACACACATGCATACACACACATGCACACAAGCAATACACATACATGCACATACACACATACAAGTACATGCACACACATGCCCACATGCTCATGCACACACATACATATAAGCACATGTACCCATATGTACATACATGCACACAAACACACATATAAGCACATGCATGCACACAAGCACACACACATATACATATACACACACATGCAAGCACATGTACACACACATGCACACCCATGCATCCCCCACAAACACATGCACATACATGCACATGTACTCATTCATATATGCACACATATACATGCATGCAGATACACATGTACACACATGCATATACATGTACACATACACACATGCACACTCACAAGCACATGCACACACAACTAATACTATACACAGTGCCTAATATGAAATGGGGCCTAGGTTGAACACCTTTAGAACCAACCTATGCTTGTGGCATGTATTCTGCTAAATATTTTCACAAATTTACCATATTCAATGATCAATTAGCTTCCACTTAATTTGGAGTCATTAAACTAATTATTTGAATTCCATTCTAATAGTAGCATAATCTGAACATTGGATTCAGTTGGCAAGTGGGAAGTACTGTTTCATGCCTCTCCCCATAAGAGCCTGAGCACCGTCCCTTGTTCTGGGGATCACCAGTCCCTCAGAGGTACCTCTCTAGCAGACTCAGGATGGACGAGCAGGAGAGTGAGAGGAGAAGATGAACCCTGTTTTCAGTCAGCATGTTGGTGGTTGCCAAGTTGGAGGTCTAAACTCCATGTCGACACTCTGACTTGATTTGAGGGTTGTGACCTGACTACATGTATTGCACGGCGCTCTTAGACTGCCTGGTTCTGTGTGGTGGGGTTTGGTAGGTGGTGGCAGGTGCTCAGGGTCAGGAAACTCTTATCCCAACAGCGATATGCTCAAGTGTCAGCCTCCAGACACTGGGAAGCACAGGAAGCTGTTTGAACATCCCAGGGCAAGTCATGAGGCTCTGAGGCCAGAGAAGCTGAGGTATTAGTTACATTGCTGTTGGCAGAAGAACTTCAGGGAAAAGAGGTTTCTTCATGTCTTCATGTAATAGTTTCATTAACCCTTTTGAATTTCTTACACTGTATTTTGACCATATCCATTCTTGTTTTGCCCAGAGCCACCTCCCAGACAACTTTATTTTGACTCATGGTTTCAGAGAGAAAATTCTATCATGGCGGGCCAGGCATGGCTATTGTAGACACAGGGGTGGCTATGTTTACAGTCATCCTTGTGGGGCAGGCAGGGAACGGGGGATGGCTGTGTCCACAATCATCTTGGTCAAACTGAAGCGAAAGCAGAGAGTAACTTCAAGGTGCACCCTTGGCAACATACTTGCCTTTGTGTACACTATGTAACAGTGTGAGCATGGGAGTCGGGTCCTCACAGCTTGGTGGATCAGGAAGAAGAAAGCTTGGGGTGGAGTCAGAAGCAGATAGCACCATCAGAGCTGGCCCCAGGGACCCACTTCTGATAGCTGGCGACCAAGCATTCAAACAGTGTCCCTCTGGGTTTCACACCCAAAGCTTAGATGGGGAGTCTAGCATTTAGTATCTACTATGGTTAACAAAGTATTAGTTTGAAAGCCCAGATTGTTTAGAAATGTGAGTGCATACCATTTTTCATTAACAGGGGCTATCTTTTTTTGGAAGGGAGGTATTGTCATGCACAGTGACAGGCTGACAGTGAGCCACCTGTGACAGTATCAAGCCCGGGTGGCCCTTGGATGACAAGACCTGTGCCCGATTCCAGCTGCAGAGCCAGTTAGAGCCTCTGCGTACTTCCAGTGCATGGCCCCCAGCAGCCACTTGGATGGACTTGCGGGTCTTCCAAACACAACACGCTGCTGTTATTAGACCCTTGACCAACGATCCTTTGTTTTCGGCTTTTAAACGAGCGCTCGTGGTTTTCTCTCTGTTTGGACTACAGCTGCGCTCACGTTGGGTTTTGTCTTGCAGAAACACGCGTGAAGGCAAACACTGTGAAGTGCACGGAAGTGTTGGAGGGTCAGCTGAGCTGGTAAGGGGGGTTTCTGCCCTAGAGACTCTGGGTATGTCTGCTTGCTTTATTAGAATTCAGTGAAGGCAAGGGAAGGAGCCAGTCAATCTTTACTATACATCAACAAAGAAAGCAGGAAAACACCCAGCATCCCCAGGGGAAGGAGCAGGTGCTGTTCCAACGTCTCTTAGCCCAGGCTCCCCTTTGACAAAGCAAATAGATTACAATGTTTAAAAGCATCTTGGCGGAGAACACAGGGCAGCTCTCACATCTCGGAATAAGAAAAGCCTCTTTGGGATACTGAGCTGAAAATTCATGCTGCGGTCTGCTTTTGCTTTCCGAGTAGCCTCTGAAGGGGCCTTAAGGACTGTGAATCGGTTTATGCACGGAACAATGCAGGAATCTGCACTGTTGGTTCTGTTTTGAATCCTGAATCAAAACCAGCATGAAAATTCCTGGTTGCTTTTTTTTTTTTTTTAAACCCAATTAGGAATTCAGATTGGAGAAGCATTAGGGACTCCACAGCACGTCAAGCTGTTCTTGGTTTGCTGGGATGCCTACTTCTGGAAATAAACCCCAGCCAGCGGGATCTGGTCCTAATTAAGGGAACAAGTTCGACAATGTAGTCTGTGCCTTTCCTCCCTGGCAGCCAGTTTGGTTTTATGGAAACATCTTGCTACTATTCTGGAAATTGCTAAGTGGTTCTGGAATAGATTTGCCTTAAACCTTCGTCAGCCAGGACAGCGCCAAGGCCTCTCCCTTCAGGATGCTGGGGTGTGGGATTAGCCTCAGGTTGCAAGCCAAGTCCATCCACCCACCGACTGACCTTGCTGCCCCTAGACTTGGGGAAAGCCCTGTCAGAGCTGGTCATCATGGAGTGGGTGTCAGGAGTGTATTCAGGAAGCTCAGGGACTTGGATCCGAGGCTGGCTTTCCTGCCACGTACTGGGGGGGTCGTTCTAACACGCCTCTCTCTGTCTTATTCCTGGTACCCTCTTTTTCGAGCATGTGGGCCACCTGAGGTGTGACTTAAAGTCATCTTAGACTCTCAAACAGCACACTGTCGCCCTGGAGCATAAGTACTGACAGACAGACAGGCAGACAGACAGACAGACACCTCCCCAACTGCAGCCCCACACCTATGACCTACCAATCCTCAGGAAGAATTGGCCATCTTTCCCCCTATTTTTTAATTTACTCTTCCTTTATATGGGTTGAGATATATATATGTATATATATATATGTATATATATGAATATAGACTATATAGAGAGAGATTAGATGTAGATGTAGATGGTATAGATGTATATAGAGATTAGATGTAGATGATATAGCATCCAAACCCATTTGCCTTGGCATCCCATCTTTGTGACACACAATAGAATATTAAAAAACACAACAAAGCCACTCCAAGGAGCCTCACCTTGTCCCCTCCAGTGTCTCCTTCAGGCTGTTACAGAGGTAACAGCAAGCTGGGATGTATTGATTTAGCTCTCTTTCCCCTCAGGGCTGAATTTGGCTTCAATTTCCCTCTTCTCGGTTATCACATATTCTCTGATAGCCTTCTGAGTGAGTCAAAGGAAATACTAAAGAATTCGTATTTTTTTGCCTGTGTCTTTTTTTTTTTTTTTTTAAGTGTGCCTTGAATACTTGGGAGCCCTCTCACTTCAGGCTCCCAAGGCTGAGATTGCAGGTGTCCACCACAACTTCTCTTGGCTCAAAGGTTATTACTGTGGTGCAAGGAAGATAGCTCAGTTGGTGACGTGCTGGCTTTGAACCCCTGAGGACCTGTGTTTGATCCCTAGACTACAGGCTGAATAAGCCAGCCAGTCATGATGGTGTGCACTTTCTACTAGGCGTGCAGAGACAGGTGGATCCTAGGGTCGCTGGCTGGCCAGTGAGACATACACACCAGACTCAAAAGAAACAAAACAAAGGAAACCAGAAGATGATGGTACCCAGTGATTGACACAGAGGTCTCCCCCTCTTTCTCTCCCTCTCTCCTCTCTCCATCCCCCTCCCCTCGCTCTTATCCTCTCCCCTCTCCCCATCCCCCCTCCTTCCCCACCCCCCTCTCCCTCCTTCCCCCCCCCCACCTCCCCCACCCTTCTCCAGCCCTCGCTCCTTTGTAGCTGAAGCACTCATATTACAAGGAACTCACATCTTACGGCCCGTAACCACTGGGGAGGAGAACATCCTTATGTCCAATGAAAACCCAGCACCTCAGGCTGACAGGGGCCAAGCCTCGCCCGCCCCCACCCAGGATGCGTACACTGGTTCTATATATACCCACAGAGTCCATTGTGCGTGTGCGTGGCTGGAGGGGAGCGTCCTTTCTCTCCCTAGACTCTCCCGGCTCCCTGTGGCCTCTGTTTTCCTGGACTTGAATCTGAAGCCTTCGCAGAGCAGCAGCAATGCAGTTCAGCGGCTGCTGGTTTATTTCCGTGTCCTTGAGCTCTGCTTCAGCTCTCAAGTATTTACTGGAGGGTGCGTCAGATAGATGTTCACAGTCAAAGCAGAAAAGACACAGGTGGGCTTCGTCTCTGAATGGGAGGGGGCTCCGAGACCCCCACGGTGGGAAGGAACGCTCAGGAACTCAGGTGTCTTACCTCCAACCTTTTTCTAAAGGAGATCTGATTCTTAAAGAAAAAAACAGTGACAACGACAAACCCCAATGTTTACCTACTGTTATCTAGAAGTTCGTACTAGAATGTCCTCACAGGTAATGGTAGACAGGTTACTCAGCTTTCATCCCAGGGGGCTTCAGCAGAGCTGAGCAAGGCCGGAGAGAGCCATGGAGTATCTCCCGGGGCTCCTGTTCACACCTCTCAGCCCTACTCACACCAACAGTCTACCTTCAAGCTGGGAGCCAGAAGTGGGAAAAGTCAGCAGAATAGGAGTGCTAGAGCCCTGCAGGCTGCCTGCTCTCTGGGGGCAAGAGTCCCCAGGACCATTCAGAATGAGAACTCTGAGCTCGGGCTAAGAAGCTCAGCTCTCCTGTTAAATTGGCTCAGAAGCCACTCGTCCCTCATCCCAGGTGACAGGCAGAGTCCACCCTGATCTCCTCAGTGTTGCGAACTAAAGTAAAGACAGCCTCAACCACAGGGATTACCAAGGGTTTCATGTCTCTTGACAATCACAGGTCAAATCGTAAGACCCCCATCTCTAACACAGCTCAAACCTCCAAGCACAACGATACGGCGTCTGCATCCATCCTTGAAGTCGGTGACTGCGTGTGCACCCTCAAACCCGGGCTCAGGGTGGAGGTGTCATTCAGGGATGGGCTTCTGAGGGAGCCTCTTGGGCCATGACTCCTGGACGCTGTGAGAACAGGGCAGAGGGTACCCGGGTTTCAGGTCTGGGCTCGGGGATAAGATCGTCTAGATCTGAGTGTGATCCCTTCTGAGCTAAGGCTGTTCACTAGACAATAAATCTCTCCAAGCCCCCTTTTCCTGTCATAAAAATGAGACAATTGCAGAAGAAGATAAAGGGTGCCTCCTGTATGCAATAATGACTAGATAAATGAGAGTTATTATTCATCGGTAGCAGTTTAAAACCACACACAAAAATGATGGAGTGAAAAAGACCGGCGTTGAGAGACGGGCGCTGGCTGTCAAGCGTCAGTGAAGCGCTTGGTGTACAAACACAGGGGCCTGAGTCCAGCCCCCAGAGCCCACATTCTAAAAAGCCAGATGTGTGTGTGTGTGAGTGTGTGTGTGGGGGTACATGCTTTAATCCCAACCCTGTAGAGGTAGAGACATGAGGATCTATGGCGCTCACTGGACCTGCCCACTTTCAAGTTTCCAGTCAATGAGAGACCTTGTCGTATTCTATAGAAAGAAAGAAAGAACCAGGAATATGTTTGGTAGAGTGAGGGATGAGGAGGGGATGCCTCCTCCGTGGGCCCATACTGAGGCAGCCCTTCCCCCTGAGGTACCAGCCCTATGAGGGATATAGTATGGAATAGAGTTTATTTAGGGCATGAGGATGGGAGTTGAGAGAGTAGAGACAGAGAAAGCCAGAGAGAAAGAGAGAGAGAGAAAGAGAGAGAGAGAGAGAGAGAGAGAGAGAAGAGGCTGGCCATGAACATGTGGAGAGAGAGAGGGGGAGGGGAGTGGGGAGTGAAGGGGCAAAGAGGGTAAGAGGGTAGGGGAGGGAGAGAGAGAGGAGGGGGCAAGCAGCCCCTTTTATACTGAGTCAGCCACACCTGGCTGTTGCCAGGCAACTGTGGGGCGGAGCCTAGAAGAAATGCTAGCAGACCCCCATCTTAGAAAATAAGTCCGGCTGGCACCTGAGGTTTCCTTTGGCCTCTCCAAATAGGTACATACACTAGCACATCCAAGAACATCCACATAATTCCATATTGAAAACATACACACACACACACACACACACACACACACACACACACACACACACACCCTTATTTTCTAAAAGCAAGAGAGACTCTTGCCTTCCTAGCGATTCTCAAGGTCGTTGCAAGTTCTCAGCCTCCATTACGTAAACAGTCTGCTCTTTCTGTTGCCTGCCCTCTGGCCAGATGCCGACGATGGCTCCTGCCGAGGAAGGAAAAGACTGTGGTAATTGAGTCCTTGTCAGTGGCTCTGGTGGAGACCCAGATCCTGCAGTGGTTCCCACACACAGCATCGGCTGGCCAAGGTCCTAGAGTCACCTGCTGACTTCACAGCCACACACCTGGCACAGGAGCTTGTGAGCTGCGGAGCCCTGACCTTGCGTATCCCCGGCCTAAATCGCTGTCTGTGTCTCCTGAACCCTGTGTCTCTGCACAGTGACCCTTTGTAGACGTCCAAGAGCATCTGGGATTGTGACAGCTCCTTCCTCTGCCTGTCTTTTGATAGTTCCCAGGACAGTGGAAACGTCACCTAGAGAAAATGGAGGATAAAGAAGCAGAGGTCTGAGGTAACCCTGGGCACCGTGCCAGGAGGACCACTGTGCATGACATGGTGTCGGCCCCGAGTGAGTCCCTGCGAGGAGCGGCTGAGTGCAGCCGGCGTTTCCCTCGTCCTTGACTTGTAGTTATTAAGTGGAGGTGGGGCTGTTTTTTAGAGATAGCCTGTGTCGCGTGGCTTTCCCTGGGGGAAATCTGAACAAATGTCTGTTTACCTCAGCTCGGGCCTCAAGTCCAACTTGGTGGAGCGATGAGTTTCTTGGGTTTACTTAAAGGAGTATGGCTGGGGGGGCTCCTCACAAGAACATGGCAGCTTTCAGGCAGCTACCTCAACAGGGTGTCAGCCACAGCGACTGCTAACCCTTACACATTCCTAGGGAGGGGCAGCCTGTGTGAGAGGGCATGGGTGATAAAGCCATGGTGTCTCACACCAGAGGACACTTGCAAAAAACCCACCTCACACTCAGCCTTCACATTCCAGGGAGGCTCTCACAAGCTTGAAGACAGCCATCCGTTGGTGAGTGTAGCTGTAATCTTAACACTTGCAGGGTGAAGGCTAAACAATTAAGAGTTCAAAGTCAGCCCTAGCTACCCATTAGTCATAGTGAGTTTGAAGCTAGCCTGGACTGTATGAGACACTGTCCCAAGAAAAGGCACACACACAAAGAGACAATTATTAATTAGCAGGGAGTGTCCGACATCCGATGAGTTTAACGTACTCAAGGCAAAAAAAAAAAAAAAAAAAAAAAAAGTCTTTTTGATGCATTTGGCCACGGATTGAGAAATCTTAAAGAGCCATTAAGCTTCAGTCAATATATCAATGGCAGAGATCCAATTTGCCTGTAATTAAACGACAAGAGTTTTTTAATGATTACAGGACATGTTGAGATCGCACGATAGTTTAATTTGACAACGTGCCATGAACCTGTGACCTTCAGACAGATGGGTTCTAAAGTCTCTGCTGCTGGGGGAGCTTCTCAGACCCCTGCCCACTCTAGGAGGCAGGCATTTCCAAGACTGTCAGTGACTGCTCTCCACTTTACTGGTGAGCCTGCAACACAGCCACGGCAAGCACACGGTTGATTTAGCATTACCCACGGGGTTCTGAGTTGGTCTGCTCACACTTCCACCTGCCTGTCCCTCCTGCCTGTCCCTCCTGCCTGTCCCTCCTGTCTGCCCCTCCTGCCTGCCCCTCCTGCCTGCCCCTCCTGCCTGTCCCTCCTGCCTGTCCCTCCTGTCTGTCCCTCCTGCCTGTCCCTCCTGCCTGCTTGTGTTATGTGGCTGCTAAGAGAGCATCTATGACAGGGGATGAGTCCGGGGTTCAAAGACAACAGGCTCTGTGCCATTGCAGCTTAACCTCACACCAATGTGGAGTGCTAAACCCCTCTTCAAGCCCAAAGGAGAACTCCTTAGCCTCACCTATCCCAAACTCAGCTACGCTCTGTGTGCGAGGGCACAGGCGTGCATCTGCACACTTGACTTTTCGTGTGGGTGCCGGGGATCTGAACTCTGGTCCTCATAGGTGTGCAGCAAGCCCTTCACCCACCGAGCTGTTTCTCCAATCCCTTAGCTATGCTAAAAAAAAAAATCCCCAGACCAGTGAATGGTTTATCCAGTAGAAGCATTCCCACGGACTCTCGTGACCTGAGTTTGATCCACATGGTAGAAAGAGAGAGCAGATTCTTCAAGTTGTCCTTGGACCTCCACGTGTAAACTGTAACTCACATGAGTATCAGTGTGTGCAGGCATGCACACACATTACACACACACACACACACACACACACACACACACACACACACACACACACACACACACACACACACACACAATGGAAATCGTATGATTACTTCCTGGACGAAGCCTAGGGTGAGAATTACAAAGAGATGACTTTTGACAACTACACCAACCACCAGGCGAGTCCTTTCCTTCATTATTCTGTAAATGAGCGGTGCAAAGGTTTCCCCAGAGGGGCCGCATCCCACTGGTGCAGGCCGGTAGGATGCACCAGCCAGCTCAAGCTTGTCTTAATTGACTCTTTCGTGGATTTCTTGATTTCGTTGCTCTCAGTGGAACTGTTCGTGTTCTGACAACGGCGTTTACCAGGGCTGGCAGTTTCGGGACGGAAGTGGCCCCTGAGGCTGCTGTGGCACAGGTGTGTTCATTTGTGTGGCTCACTGGAGTATGACGGAGAGATGGATGGGTTTTTGAAGGGTATCCCCTCCTCCTCCTCCTGCCTGTCAGAAGGGCAAGCTGACCCTGGAGTTTGCCTGACCCTGTCATCTCTAAGTGACTGTGACTCCTTTCAATAAGAGGAGGGGGTTAGTCAGGTTTAGGTGGACAGACTACAAGTAAACGTGGTCCCATGTTGGTTTCTCAGGTTGTCAGCCTCCAAGAGGGGCCAGCCTTTAACTTTGTGACATAACACATTCGGCTACAAAGTTCACTGTGGAGGACCCTGCCAAGAATTTCTACCATAATCCCCTTGTATTTTAAGTAAGTTGCAATGTGTTGGGTCGTACTTGGCCACATGTGGCATTCGGGTAACAGTGGGAAACACATGGTGGACCTTCACACAGAAGCCTGGAACCTGGTTCTCATCCGGAACTCCTTCAGTCTGAGCTCTTCTCTGACAGCCAGTGGGCTCATGCCCGGATGCTCTAGTCCCCAGAACGATCCTGCTGATTTCAGATGGGGTGCACGAAGTGTCCCACATATCTCGACTTCTTGACAGTTCTCATACTACTGGCCTCTTGGCTTTGACCAACTGACCCCTGAAGATACTAAGCTCAGTCAGGTAATCCCCTTGCTTCTATCGATGTGGCTGTATTTGGATGGACACCTCCCTCCCCACAGGACCTCACAGTCAAACTCGGGGAGCAGACTGCCTTTCGTGCAAAGGTAGCGATTGGAGGGTGGGGGTGGTAAGACTTTGGAATCATCTTCCCGGTGTGGCTTCATGGACTCTGGGGGCCTCCCCTCTGTTAGCCTGAGAGAAGGACACACTTCAGGGCTGTCTCTACAGCACTGAGAAGATTTTCTTTGTCTCTGGTTGGAGAAGAGCTGAACTCAGCAGAATGAAGCGTGGCCCAGCACTGTGCTGTCTGGCACTGCCTGTGCATCACTTAACCACGCACAGAAGCTGAGAGGCCACCACAGATGAAAGGCCAATGGGACCTGGCTCGCCTGAGGAGCTCGAGATCTCATAGCTGAGATGCAGAGAAAGCCCAGCGTCCTCTGCCGGGACCAAGAGCTCGATGGTGGTTCATGTGCCTTTCAGATCAGGATCTGTGTGCACTCGACGTCAGTGGAAAAAACACCGACAGACAAATATTTGCTTGGAGAATGTCTTTCTGACAGTGCAAGGCACGTTTCTCAACCGAAAAGCCAGCCACTGGCTCCCCCAGTCCTGCATTAGAATCAGAGGGAACCGATCCCCTCAGCAAGAGACCCCTCGTTTGGTGCATCCAGCAGAGATAATGTGACCAGCGTGCCAGGCACTGCATACTGATAAGGATGTGACAGGCCACGCGTAGACTCGATGTCACATTCAGATGGTCGCCGAGAAATGAAACGCAAACAGAAATTAATCCCCCTCCAGGAATCTCATACACATTCACTTAGCGCTAGCCAGCTGCTCAGCGGTCTGTCTCCCGTTCTCCCCATTAATAACTATAATCAAATGTCCATGATCGGTTCCCACCAACCGGGTAATTGCTCCGGCTTCCCCATTTTCCGGGCTGGGCGATGTGCTCGCAAGATGGGGCAGTTGTGTAACCGCTCCGTCCGCGCGAACTCCGGAAGTCAGCCGTGCCCTGCAGCTGTGGATGTCAGCCCACTTGCTCTCAGTGGAGTGAAGGAAGGAAGTAATTTTATTGTGCTATTTTTAGACTTCAATTTAGATTTCAGCTGTTATGATACTCTGTGTGCCTGGATAGAGAGAGAGAGATGTCGGCACACAATTCCTCGGTGCGGTTCTGAGACTGCCCTGGGCTCCAGCAGGTCCCAGATTTTTTCTCAGCCTGTGGCGGTAGCAATGCCCTATCACGGTGCCTTCTCCTGCAGCTGAGACCTGCCAGGTCGTAGGGTGATGGTGCCATCCTGCACCTGCAGCGCTTGGCAACCCGATGCTTCCTTTTACCTGAGGAGATTCAGTCTGCTCTCTCCTATGTATGCGTAATGGGCACCCCACAACTCCGTGTAAATAGACTCAGTTCAGGGCCATCTTGCAATTTGAGACAGTTTTCTAGAGGCAGTGGGTGAGAGCTCTGACAAGAGGGTTTCCTTCCTCACAAGCCAGAAGAGCGGGGGCACTGGGCTGCCTTTGGCTCAGCCGTGGAGGATGACCTTGAACCTGAGCAGAATTCCTAGTTCTTCAGTATTAAGAGTGAAGCTAGTCCGAAACACCAAGGGGTTCCTGGGTTTGTGCCAGATGTACCTGCCTGAGCCTGTTGGGTGACAGAAGCATGCGTGTTGGCACCTGTGCCATTCAGATCTCTGTGCCTGAGAACCCTGTAGCTATTGGACTGTAGTGGCCATTGACCCACAACCTGTTTCTCGATGACAGTTTGTAGCACAAGTACCAACTGTGATGTCACACACCACTGCCTCGAACTCTACAGGTCAGAAAATCGGATCCTAGCACCAGATTTCCTGGTACCTTGGTCCTATGTATATTCAAATATATATATATATATATATATATATATATATATATATATATATATATCCAAATATATCTAGATATTTCTGTTTTGTCCTTCTGAGTTGCTTAGAAAGCTTTCTCCCCCTTCAACATTGTACAGATAATTAGGAATTTGTGTTTGGTTTTGAGCAGCCAGAGTAAGACAGAATGGCCCTTCCATGTTTACTCTGAGACTTTAATTTTTAATGTAGCCAATTCTACAACAGTTACCACCAAAAAGGCTCCCCGGGTAACCTTTCCTAGGACGGATGCTTTTCCAGTCTCTCCAGGCAGGTGTTCGCCCAGTTCTTTAGATTGTCACTTAGTGTCTATTGTTCAGTTCATCAGACTGTTACTTAGTGTCTGCTGAGTGACACCTTGCCAGTCTACATGCTTCCTGGGGTCTAAAGATGTGGACACAAAGTATTCCCCGGCCTATTTAAACATGAAGAAGCAGGTCTGTGTATGACCGGTGGAATCAAATGAACTGTGGCTGTATCCAGAGGCCTGCCAGATGCCGTAGGGTTCAGAGGAAGGAGGCATCACTGGGTATAGGTTTTTAGAAGACATGCGTGATGTGGTCACTGATGTTGGCCTTGAAGAACTGGTTAGATCTTAAAATAATAATAAAAATAATAATGAGATGAAGGAGATGATGAAGATGACGGTGATGGTGATGATGGTGGTGATGACAATGCAGAGGTTGATGGTGACAGAGTAGCAGTAGCAGGAGTAAGGGTTAGTGGAGTCCATGGCTTGTGCGTGGAGGTCAGGACAGACTTTGAGAGTCAGTTTTCTTTTTCACCGTGGGTTCCAGGGATCAATCTCAGGTCGTCCACTTGCACTGGCAGGTCCTCTCTTACCTGCTGACAAGTTATGGTTATAATTTAATGAGTGGCAGTTTGAGGGAGTAAAGGATATAAGACGTAGCCGTCCATGTGTCTTTCCTGGAAGGGTGTGAGGGCTGCTCTGATGGCATCTGAGGAACACACCAGAGCTTCGTAGAAGAGTCCAGAGCAAGCAGACGCCCCCTGACGTGCCCTGTGGGGTCATCTCCTGGGTGATCCTAGAGCCTGCCGAGCTGACATCCAACATCAGCTCTCACAAGCTGGTGGGATGGGAAAGCTGAAGGCATTGGTTCACATCCTCAACTGGAACACCTAATATTTTCTCCCTGTAACTGTCTATCCAGTTATTTCTGTTCTGTTCCCTTTCCCATGTCACAGTGGGGAAACAGAAAAAAAAAAAAGCAAGCAAACAAACAAACAAAACCAAAAACAAAAAACTAAACACCTGTTGTCCCAGTCAGCTTTAACTGTCCGCTTGACATAGCCTAAAGTTGCCTGAGAAAGAACTCTAAATTGAGGAGTTGCTCAGATCAGATTAGCCCATTGGCATGTCTGTGAGGGACGACTTCATTAGCTGATGCACCAGTGTCCAGCCCACTGTGGGCAGCACCATTCCCTAGGCAGGTAGCCCTGGGCCATATGAAAAAGCTAGATGATCTTAAATCTGGAAGACAGCCAGCAAACAAGCACCCTCCATGGTTGCTGCTGCATTTCCTTGGCTGAGTGACTTCCCTGGTTGGAGGTAATACTGTATGAAACAGAGAGCAGGTCTACCTCCAGTTCCTGCCCTGACTCCCCTCAGCGAGTGTAAGCCAAATAAACACTTTTCCTCCTGTATGTAGCTTTTGCTCCGTGTTTTATCACAACAACAGATAGGGAACTAGGATACCTGCCTCTGTGAGTTGTGGATAATCCGCAGCTTTGGGAGAGCTTATGCGATCCACGGCAGGTGGGCTGTCCACAGCAAGAAAGGGAAGCTAATCATTCTTATGTTTGGTTTCTGAGATGGCCAGACTCCTTCAACTGCATGAGAGAGCTCTGATTGCTTCAACTCAACCATGAAAGTGGGAATGCCTTAGTAAGACAGACCCCACCCCATGGAGGTGTCTCGAGATCCCATGCTGACGGTAGCCGTCAGCCGAGCTTTCAGGGTCATTGTCTCTGCTGTGACTCCAGCATGGGCAGCTGCCTTGCAGGACAAGAATCCAAGAAGATCTTTGGAAACCACGTGGCCTTCCTCTCTTGGCAGTCCTGAGCCTTGTGCCCACCAAGCTGATCGGTGGACAAGGTTAGCCCAGACTCCAGAGAGAGGATAGACACTAGATGTTCAGCTGTAGGAATGGCAGGCTTCAAAGTATAATTTTGAAGCCTCTACAGTGTAGTACTACATCGTGAGGTTGTTTGGGGACTAAATGGCAGAATGACTCGATACGCCTGTGGTACCATCCAGTATTGTGGAAACGGAGCTCTTTGTCTTGTCAGTTTGGTGGGATTGCGAAGTGACTAGGGGATTGCAGTACACCTCTGGGCACATCTGTGAGAATGTTTCCAGAGGTGGTAAAACCCACCTTGAGTGTAAGCTGCACCATACCATAGGCTGGGGCATGATGGAAATCCCAGCACTGGAGGGGCTGAGAAGGGCAGATCCCTGGTACTTCCAGCCAGTCATTACAGCTGAATCTGCAAACTCCAGGTTCAGTGAGAGACCAGAGACTGACCTCTAGCTTCTATGTGCATGCACGCGGGCACACACACACACACACACACACACACACACACACACACACACACACACACAATACAATACAATCAGGTTTAACTTCTTTCTGAGAAAGTGAAAGGCTGGAGAAATGGCTCAGTGGTTAAGAGCACTGGCTGTTTTGTTTGTTTGTTTGTTTGTTTGTTTGTTTGTTTTTGTTGCAGAGGACCCAGGTTCAATTCCCAGCACTTACTGGGCAGCTCACAAGGTCTGTAACCGTAGTCCTGAGGACTGGATGCCCTTTTGTAGCCTTTGCCGATACCAGGCATACATGCGGACAAAACACCCAATCACATAATATACATCTTAAAAGTTTTAATTAGTAAAGATAAGGTAAATCAAAGGACAAAATGTAAACACTTGTAATAGTGACGTTTTTCTCTCTGTGGGAGATTTAAGTTGCCCAGGGAATAGGAAGAATGTAGTCACATGCTTCAGTAGCTTCTGTCGAGGTAATTCCTTTAAAAGAAAGTAAGTCAGGAGGGATGGGTTGGTGACAAGGGCTGAAACCTCAGACGTCTGTGTCAGAACTCAGGTTCCCAGGGTTTTGTTGTTGTTGTTTGTGTTTTGGGAGAATGTCTCACTCCAGCCCAGGCTGGCCCAGACATCATTACACAGTCAAGTCTGGCATTAAATCAACTGTAATCTTTCTACCTCAGCCTCACAAGTACTGGGGTCACACCCATGAGCCCCTGTGTCCAGGGTGTCCCTACTTCAGTAGAGAGGCAAGCTGCCACCCCAAGTCCCTGCATGCCAGCATCATCCCCCACAGAGCACGGCCACACTCGGTCCTCCGTGGCTGTGCTCCGTTGGTTCTGCAGGCCTCCTTTAGCTTCGAGAAGGTGATGGCTGTGCTGGGGCCCACCTCTCCACCCAGACCTCTGAGCTACCACAGCTCAAAATATCATCCCTGCCCTCCCAGGGCTCAGAGGCTCTGAGTCACTGGTGAAGCAGTTTTTGCTAATGACCCAGTTACTCTCCTGGGCAGGAAGAGCAGGCATCTTCACCACACACAGCCAACCATGACTGTCTTCAGTACAAACCGATGCAAAAGGCAGATGTCTCAGAAGAAATTACCACATATCCCACAAGGAGCACTGCCACCTTACACCCACATACACGATCTGCCACATGCCTTGCACCTCTGAAATTGGCACCTAGACTTTGGCGAGCGTGTCCTAGAGACAGCTCAGGACTAGTTCCACTTTCACTCAGACAAGAGTCACGCCATATTTCACCAATTACTCTGACATTCCACAGGTTTTAATGGGGGACATTGTTGACCTCTTTCCCTGGGAACCATAAGAGCCCTGCCGTTTGCCCTGTGATTCCCACTGGCTCCTGGGGTGCAGAGGCTGTAAAGAAGCTTTGACTGTGTTGGGTCCCAAACTGGAAAACACACAAGTGTATAGCTTCAGTTTCAAGAGGAGAGCGGGAGAGAAAACAAAGACTCTACATTAAGTCTGCAGGATGATAAAAGTTGTAATTCTGGAAATCAGTCATGCTGGCCTAGAACATGTTAGAGCAGTTCCGAGAGCAAGTGCATAAGGGCTTTGAAATAAGCTTCTTTTTTTTCCCCTCGATATTTTAAAGTATTTAATATTCAAAGATTTAAACGTACATGTGTGGATATGGTTAGAGAACTTCTCAGGCAGAAATATAGACGCTTGGGTGCCTTTAATAGAACAGTAAGAGAGCAAGAAAAAGGATTGGAAGGGAAAAGGGGGCAGGAGCTAAAGAGAAACAATGGAAAGTAAGACACAGGAAAGGAAAAAAAGGAGACACAAAGATAAGAACAAAAGCCAATGAATCTGAGGGGAAAATCAAGCAAAGGTTGTGTCTCTAACCAGCTAGTGAAACAGTATCTTAGTTACTCTCCTGTGCCCTGAGAAGACACATGACCCAAGCAGCTTACAGGAGAAAGGGTTGTTTGTCTCGGAGACTCAGAGGGTGGAGAAGGTGGTTTTCTGAGCCACACCGTGTGCAGGAGCAAGGATGAGTCTGGCGTGAATGGCAGGGACAATCCCCCACAAACCCGGCTTTGGTCAGCTCTCAGTTCCTATTTTTAGCCAATTCAATAGATCTGAAGAGGTGCCTTGGGGTCTGGGTGTGCATTTCTCCACAAGGTTCACCTCTGTTTCCCTGAGACCATCTCTGTGTGCCCACTGCCTGTCTGTTCCTTTCTGAGGTCCTGTTCTGTCCCCCAGGCACTTGATGGAGACGTTTAATTACTTGTCAATACCTGTAAGTTTTATCATCAACTCAACATTTCCATTTTTTAAAAGATTAAGCTTTTAATTATATATGTGTGCACATGGGTGTGTGCACATGGGTGTGTGCACATGGGTGTGTGCACTTAAGTGTGGGTGCCTGCGCAGTAGAGGACACTGGGCCCCTGGAGCTGCAGTTACAGGCAGTTCTGACATACACACTGGTAACTAAACGCAGGTCCTCTGTAAGAGCAGCCAGTGCTCTTAACCACTGAACCCTCTCTCCAACACGTTTTCCATTGCTTCGCGTTGGTTTTTATATTTTCTATCCTCTGTGGAAATTAGCCTGTTTTTCACTTGAATTTGAAATGTAGTAGTACAAGCTTATTTACTTTGTTTCGTTTTTAAAAGTTTCATTCATTGTGTGTGTGATGTGTGTGTATGTGTTATGTGTATATGTGTATGTGTGTATGTACTGGTGTGTGTGTATATGTGCATATGTGTGTTTATGCATGCATTGGTATGTATGTTTTCATGTGTGTGTGTGTGTGTGTGTGTGTGTGTGTGTGTGTGTGTGTGTGTGTGTGTTGGTGTATGTATGCCATGATGCACATGTAGAAGTTAGCAGAGGAGATTTGGGGATTGACACAGGTTAACAGTAGACATCTTCCTTTATTTCTCTCCACTTACTCACTGGACACAGAGCCTGCCATTCCATGAGACTCTGTGCTCTGCACACCCCAGGGATTCTCCAGTCTCTACCTCGCAGCACATGCTGGACAGTGTGCTCAGGGGTCCACCCTAGATGTCTGGCTACAGAGTAGAGAGCTTCCCCCCAAAGCGGACTGTGTAAGCTGAGTCTGAGACACTGTGGTTCTGTGTGGGAAGCATACGTGGGTGTGTACTGGTGAGCACAGCAGAATGGCAGGTGACGTTAGAGTCCTGCTGGCCTGGGACCAGGCTATATGTATGTTAGTGGGTAACAAGTGTGATTTAATATCTCCTGGTAGGATGAGAAGTGAGATCCCAGGTAGTGGAACAGCACCTGCAGAAGCCTTGGGCAGAGCCGGGCGGGTTTGTTGACGCTAACAAGAATAGAGGGTAGGATGTGCCACACTGGGTAACTCTTCTTGGAAGCATAGGTGAGATTCTGGGTGTCCTTGCTGACCAGGCAGCTAGGAAGGACCCACGTGAATGTCACCATGAGCAGAGACACACAGGTTTGGTCCCTCTGTGTCCCCCAGTTGATATGTTTTGCCTCTGTAAAATGATGTTGGAGGGTGTGAAGTGGCCTCTGACACAAGCACACCGTTGACGGGTAGGGTGAGCCATCGCTGGGCTAATGTCCATGCCTGCTGCCTCTGTCTTAGCTGCAGGTGCCCGCTGCTTGAGAGAGTGTGGAAAGCGGACTTGGAGGCGTGTCAGTTGCTGATGCAGAGCCTAGAGATCCAGGAAGCAGGCAGCAGCTCACATGTGGAGGATGAGAAGCAGGTGCACAGCACAGGAGAGGCGGCTCAGACAGCTGCCCAGGCTGTCCCTAGAACACCCCACCCCGAAGAGGAAAAGTCCCCCTTGCAGGTACTCTGTGAGTGGAACACTTATTCAGCTTCCTTACCACACTGTGCTGCAGGCCCACGGGAAGAGGTTCGTCCTGTGTGTGCTTTGTCAGGGGTTCATCGTATGCAGTTTGGGGATAGGAACAAATGGAGCTTAGAGTGTTTCCACAGACTCTCACATTACAGTGTTTCCACAGACCCTCACATTACAGTGTTTCCACAGACCCTCACGTTACAGTGTTTCCACAGACCCTCATGTTGCAGTGTTTCCACAGACCCTCACATTGCAGTGTTTCCACAGACCCTCATGTTACAGTGTTTCCACAGACCCTCATGTTACAGTACAGTGTTCCACAGACCCTCATGTTACAGTGTCTCCACAGACCCTCAAATATAGCTTAAAATATAGAAAAACAAAAAGAAAAGCTTGGCATATTCACTTTCTTTTTAACCATAGTTTAAATTCTAAGGAAATTAATATGTTTTATTGTGTCTCTGGAACCTATAAGTTACAATGTATTGTTGACGAATTCAAACATTCTAATGCACGTATACATGTCATTTTCACAGAAAACAGATCATGACTAATGTTTGTGGTTCCTGATTTTATGAAATCAAAACAAAACAAAGAACAGAACACTTGTTCCATTGTTTGGCCTCACACATTCTGATAAACTTTGCCTGAAAATGTGCATTTCTATTAGAATGTGATTTTACTTTTTTTTTTTTTTTTTTGGTTCTTTTTTTCGGAGCTGGGGACCGAACCCAGGGCCTTGCGCTTTCTAGGCAAGCGCTCTACCACTGAGCTAAATCCCCAACCCCTTATTTTTTTTTAAATCAGAGGCTGACCCTGACCAGTGGAGAAGGTTCCCTCACCTCTCCCTTTCCCCTTTCTACGCCCTCCTACCCTATGTCCAGAGGGGCTTCCCCAAATGCATGCTTTCCTTCCCTCTGAGGCTTCCAAGCTCCCTGTATGTTGGCTTTCAAGCATTCTCTCAGGTCTTGACATTGTTAGAGAAGAGGTTGGTTATAGCTGCCGCCAGCCTCATGTTATCTCACCTAGACTTTCCAGCCTTGTTGTATCCCTTCCCCTTTGTCAAGACTCAGTAATACATGGTAGGGACAGCACCCTGGCCAGTCCATGGGCTTCCTGACCCTGGGTGGGACCAGAGCTGTTACGTTACAGATCCTGTGCCCTGTGCACAACATCTGGTTACTGTGTCTATACTGGGTGAGAACTGGCCCTGGTCCTATATTTGAATGCATGTCCCCAAGAAATGTGTCACTCTGGGTTCCTCTTGGATTCATGAGTGTCTTGGATCTTAGGATAATGTCTTTTTGGGAAGGGCAAGATGACAGGACCAGAGACCAGTCTTGTTGTCCAGTATCTGGGGAAAAGAATCTGGGAGGGGTGAGAGATGTGTTCTGTCCTATTGTGTAGTCACCTGACAGTGTATATATCTGAATCATGGCTGTGGTGTTGTCACCTGATGGTGTATATATCTGAATCATGGCTTTTCAGCAAAGAAAGGAATGAATATTATTGCACATAACTTTCCAGAAGTGACTTAAGAGTTTAAAGCAATGTCTTCCTGCTTTAAACTCAGCAAAGAAAGGAATGAATATTATTGCACATAACTTTCCAGAAGTGACTTAAGAGTTTAAAGCAATGTCTGCCTGCTTTAAACTCAGGGCTGTATATGAAAAGGTGGACTTGGCTCAGGACTCAGAGGGCTCAGAGGAGGAAAGACTGAGCTCAGAGCAGAAGAGGCAGAGCATGGAGGCCTGAGCCCGGAGTCTCTCTGGTTGGGTTCTGTGTGCTGATGGTAGGGCCACACCTTCTTACCCACTGAAACACCACCAGTAACAACAGGGCTGAGGACTGCTCACTGGGTAAAGTGCTTGCTCTGCATGTGTGAGGACCTGAGTTAAATTCCCTGTACCCACATAATAGGTTGGTCATGGGAATGCAGGCTTGTAACCCCAGCACTGGGCGGGGGGGCTTGGGGTGGAGTGGACACAGGAGGATCCCTGGTATTTGCTGTGCTTGCCTAACTGGTGAGAGGCCCTGTCTCACAAGGAAACAAGAACCGATACCTGAAGTTGACTCTGGCCTCCATATGCACACACACACACACACACACACACACACACACACACACACACAGAGTGGTCCTACCCTGTACACACACACACACACACACACACACACACACACACAGAGTGGTCTCCCTGTACACACACACACACACACACACACACACACACACACACACACACACACACGGTCTCTCTGTATACACACACACACACAGACACAGACACACACGTGATCTCTCTGTATACACACACACACACACACACATGATCTCTCTGTATACACACACACACACACACACACACACAGAGTGGTCTCCCTGTACACACACACACACACACACACACACACACACACACACACGTGGTCTCTCTGTATACACACACACATACACACACACACAGACACAGACACACACACACATGAGTGGTCTCCCTGTACATACACATACACCCGTGCACACCCTTCTCACATGCACGAACATGCATGCAAACTCCTACACACGTAACCTGCACATACACACTCAGACACATGCAAAAATAACAACGGCTATAAAGATCGAGAGAAAATAATCAGAACTAAGTTTTTAGTTGCATTAATGACCTTTCCTGTTACCATAGCCAAATGCCTGACAGAATCAGGAGAGGAAAGAGTGTTTTGGGCTCACTACTTCAGAGGGCTCAGCCTGCCACAGTGAGGTGTGTGCGCTCGCAGAGCAGTCTGTGCCTGAGGTAAAGCCTAGCTCGTGCTGATCTCTGTGTCTCTGCCTTTCTGGAGGCCACAACACCTAAAACAGCGTTTGCTAATCCAGTTTGCTCCCATTATCAGAGGAGAACTGAGCAGTGAACAGGAGCTGTGCCTAAGGAGAGAAAGGTTTACAAAGGGGGATGCCTTGCTTGTGTTTGCTGGAAGGCTTTAGACCCCTGAGGCTCAGAGGTGTAACTGTTAGGGGTCTCCCGATAAAGGTGGTTTTGCCTTCTTGTCTCACTTTGGGAGGGGGCGCTATTGAAGTCTGGGGAATGATGTGTTTATCTTGAGGCAAAATTTCTTTGCTTTGCAGCTCCAGGTGTGTTTGGCTTAGCAAGACTGTGTGCTGGGCCACCCCACACTGGTTTTGCTATTGAAGCACGGCACCCTGGGGGCAGGCAATTGCCTTTCAATCCAAATGTTCCATGACAAATCACGGGCTTCTCACAGAGGTCCGTGGGGAGACACTTTCAAAGCCTTTCCTTGCTTATCTGGCCAGCACAGTGATACGCATTTCAGACGCACACTGTCAGCGAGTGAACACCAGCCCTGTGGCAGAAGGTCCCTGCCAGGCTACTCAAAACCATTACCTCCATTCTGCAGCTGAGTCCGTGAAGGCAAAACCCTTCGCTTGAAGCCTTGTTCCAGGGGAAGTCTGGACAAGTCCAGCTAAGGCACACATGTGCATAGATTGTGAGAACCCTTTCTTTTCCACTGTCCTGGGAGCTCTCTACCGAGCCTTAGGCTGTTATTGGCCCTGCTTTATAGATGGTTCGACACTGCACCAGAGCCAGGCAGAAGCCGGGGAAATCGGCCTTCTGGGCTCCCGTACTGAAGGGGCGCTGCCCATGCTGACTGTTCTGACCCCAATACCTTTGGGATTCTTTCTTTCCAGACCGTAGCCTGCCTGCCTGCCCACGCCAGCTGCTTTTCTTGCTCTAATGAGCTCCCCTCTTGCCTAGTTCCCTGGACAGCATGACTCCCTCTGATTCCCCTCTGAGCTGTGTCCTTTCCAAGCCAGAAGCTGCCATCAAGCAAGTTATAATAAGCCAGAGAGAAGCTGGCACCATGGAGGTACCCCACTCCGTGCGTTTAGCAACCAGAAAGTTGCTACTGTTTCTGCGAGCAAAGAAACCAGCAGTAAAGACAGAGCAGATACCATGGCTCTGTCTCTTCTGAGGCTGGTGACCAGGATGTCAGGGGTATCCTTCCCCAGCCACCATAGGATCATGTCTCACAGAGGATAGGTTGACAAAGGGGGAAAGTGTGACCAATTTATTTAATCAAAGTTTTAAGAGACACAGATATTTAGAAATATCTCAGGGAAAACTCTGGGGTTTTTTTTGTTTGTTTGTTTGTTGTTTTTGTTTGTTTTGTTTTGTTTTTGTCTTTTCCTTGTGTTTGTTTGTCTGTGTGATTGATTGTTTTGGATGTCCTGTTTTGAGGGAGAATGGACAGTGTTATGACTTGGACAAGAATCATCCCTCTGAAAGTTCACGTGTTAGGGCTTGAACCTTAGCGACTGCTGATATTTTGAGAAGCTGGGGGAAATATAGGAGGTGCAGCCTGGGTCATTGGGGGGTGGCCTTTGGTGGGCACATCGTCTCTCACCCCTTTTCGTTTTGCCTTCTCCTTCCTGATCGCTTTGCCTGTGAAATGTTCCCTTCATGCTCTTGGTCCCCAGCACTCCTGGGGAGGGCTGGAACCTTTAGGTGGCAGAGCCTCTTTGAGGAAGTAGGTCACCGAGGACAAACATTTTGAGGTGTTGCGGCAAGGCCCTACTTCCTGTTCATTCTCTGTTCCCTAATTAGAGGTGCTGTGTGACTAACCTGCTTCCTACTCCTTCAACCATGTCCTCCTCACCTACAGGAGTGAGAGGTACCAACTACCAACTGTGGTACTGCACCAGCAGAGAAAGGGAACTGAGCCATAGGTGCCACCATTCATTTCCTTCTTTGCTTGTTGACTGTGGTTACAAAGTGACCACCTAACACAAGCCCCTGCTGATGGGCTAGAAATCTCGGCCTGGCCCACATCCAGGACAGAGCACGTGGAGGTGGGCATGGGGGTGGGGAGAAAAGAGACAGGGACAAAGAGGGCAGAAGAGGAAGAGTAAGAGAGAGCAAGAGGGAGAGGAGGGGGCAAGTGGCACCCTTTATAGTCAGGCACAGCTGGCTGTTGCCAGGCAACTGTGGGCGGAGCAAACCTGGCAGTTGCCAGGTGGCTGTGGGGGTGGAGCTTAGACAGAATACCACCAATACCTGCCTCTGTGACCGCCTCATCATGAGGGACTATAGCCCTGACCTGTGGTGTAGAACGAACCCTTTCTCCCTTTAGTTGCTTCTCCTAACATATTTTTATCATAACAACACCCACGAAACTAAGACACAAGGTAAGAAGGCGAAAGGTCACCTGCCCTGCCATTCCAGGGCCATCAAGCTCTGCCCAGGGACAGGGCGCCAGGCAGCCAAGTATTGAAATCTTCTTATCAATGAGCCCAAACAAACCCTTGATCTCTTTACACAGCAAAGGATGGATGATGGATGCTTTGGCCACTGTGAGGGCAGGGACCAGAAAGTGGGGGAAAGTAGAGATGGAGCCCACAAAGATGTCCAGGATTCAGACCCCAGAGACCAGCATCAGAGTGCAGAGCTGACTTTAGTGTTTATTCCATGCGTTTATAGATAGCCTTTCAGCCAATTAGGGTATGTTTATGTATTCAAGGGCAAATTGGGGTGCAACCTGTGTTGTTTAGTCAAATCTGACTTGCCTGTCCAGGAGCCTGTCAAGGAGAGTCCAATCCCCCATGGAGATTTCTGTGAAGACAGGAAAGCAGCCACAGCCCTGGCCTGGGTTCTTTGTCTTGTCTCACCGGTCTGCCGTGAGCCACTGTTGGGGGTAGAGATCTCAGCTCAAGTCCAGATTAGGCCAACATGGTTCCACATGGAGAGGTTTAATGTAAGACAAGGGAGAGGGACGAGAGAGGAAAGGAGAGGAGGAGGGAGAAGAAGAGGAGGAGGAAGAGGGGGGAGGAAGAGGAGGAGGAGGAGAAGGAAGAGGAGGAAGAGGAGGAGGAAGAAGAAGGAAGAAGAAGAAGAAGAAGAAGAAGAAGAAGAAAGAAAAAGAAAGAAAGAAAGAAAGAAAGAAAGGAAAGAAAGAAAGAAAAGAAGAAGAGAGACTGGCCATGAGCATGTGGAGGGAAGTTGGGAAGGGAGGGGAATGGGGAGAGAAGGGAGAAAGGGAAAAGGGTAAGAGCAAGAGAGCAACGAAGGGGCAAGCAGCCCCTTTTACAGTCAGGCATACCTGGCCAGGTAACTGTGGGGGTGGAGCTCAGACAGAATGCTAACAGTCATGTTATATCATACATATATCAGGACTCTTTAAAGAGTCATAGGAGTTTGTGGCGCCTTGATCTCCTCCCCATTTCGGCTCCCCCCGCCCCCAGAGCTGAGGACCGAACCCAGGGCCTTCCGCTTGCTAGGCAAGTGCTCTACCACTGAGCTAAATCCCCAACCCCCTCCTCCCCATTTCTTCCTCTACCAGGTTCGTCTCCACATTCTCCACAGGTCAGAGCACTGAAAAGTCACAGTACAGAAAATTGATATGAGAAGTCGGCAGTTCATTGGTGAATGGCCTTGATTCGGTGGCTCTTAAAACTTTGGAACTAGTTTGTTGGATGGATGGGGAAGAGTTTGGAAGTGTAGGTTAGAGAAGCTGAAAGCTGAGCCGAAAGACCGATGCTGGTGGAAATTCAGAAAACTGGGCCGCATTCCTGAGTCTTGGATGGGAACGATGTCTCTCTTAGGAATTCTACATACGTGTTACTTTCTGGGAAACTGTTTGTCCAAACCCAACAGCTAAACCAAATCCTTTCTCTCTCCAGTTAATTAAAACAAGGATTTTGGCCACAGCAATGAGAGGCCCCATGCAGGTGCGGGTGCAGGTCCAGGTCCAGGTCCAGGTGCAGGTGCAGGTGCAGGTGCAGGTGGCAGGTGTAGGTGCAGGTGCAGAGGACTGTGCTTGGACCACAGGGAGGACCTAAGAATAGCAGCAAACAAGAATGTATCAATGCCATCTGCTCAGAGACCTCTTGAACCATCTCTGTTGTGTCCCTTCCCCTGTGTGGGACTCTGTCCACCTGCAGCAAGCCCCTGGAGTCTTCTGTTTCCGACAGTGAAAACACAGACATTCACTTGCTAATCACTCACTATAGCAAGTGGATCGAGGTCTTTTGAGGAGTCTCCCGAGTGACTTTCGAGGGCCCCTTCTTGCCCACGCCTTACCTGTAAGCTATCATCCAATTTCCAGTTGTGGTATCTTTAAAGTGGACAGAACCTAAAGTTAAGAGACCCTTGCAAAGCAGGCTCTGGGCTCCAGCTCCTCTCTCCCTCTCTTTCCAAGGTTTTCCGTTAAAACAGTGTGCATAAGAACTTTTCTTTTTGCAATAACAGGGCATTGCTTTGTATGGTACATATGTAAATGGTATAATTAGGATTTTAAGTACAATTGGCATAAATAGGTTTAGAAATCACTCAACCAATAAGAATTCAGGCTCTCTGCCCTCCAGCCTGGCCTTGGCCTCTGGGTATGATGCAGGGAGCAGGTGGGTAAGGGAGGGCTTTCCTTCATAGCCAGTGAGAGGCTCCTTCCTGCTGGTCCTTTTCTGTTAATTAATGTCCCGGCCTGCTGCCAGTCTCCTTCACCTGCCCCAGGGAAGGAAGTTGGTTCCTCTGATCTGCCTGCTTCCTGTACTTTTGGAAAAACGTGGAATCACTCTCTGTGCTCCAGGGCCCAGGGTTGGGGCACCTGCTCTCCCTCCATTAATTAACCATAGCTCAGTGCATCAGAGAAAACAAACCTCAGGGCTCCCAGAGTCTTCCACCATGGAGACTCTTTGCTAGCAAAGGCTGAGGGATAGACAGGCAGCAGAGTGGTCACCGTCACCACAGGGTGACTTACTCACACACCAGCAACACAGGCTTCACTAACAAATGCACACTGTTGCCCTCTGGCAGCTGAGAGACTCTGCCCCTTCCACCCCCGCAGGGCTTCCCATGACTGGAAATGGTCATATACTTCACCATCATCTTCATCATACCTAGGCCACATCTAGTTCCTAAACAGGTCCAGGGCAGGTAAAGACAGGATTTTCCTGGCTCCCAGAGGCTAGTTGTGAGCCAGGACGAACTATCCAGGTTAGAACAGGCAATAGGCCTGGTTGCGTAGAGCAGGCATTTGCCATACATACATACATACATACATACATACATACATACATACTATACTCACATCTACATGCATGTACATACATGTGTACATATAAGTGTATGTGCACATATGCCTGTATACACACATGTATGTGTGCATACATGTACACACAACATATATGTACACACTGTGTATACATGTGTGCATATATGTACACAATGTGCACACATATATCTACATGTGTTTACATATATGTATGCATATATATGTGTGTGTATATATACAGATATATACATGCATATGTATGTATGTATGGCTAGATACACACACACACACGCATTTGTCTTGCTATCCCTTCAGTTTGATGCTGTTCTGTCTGTCTATACTGGTCCTCTCTTTCTCTATCCACCAGCTACTTCCTCTATTCCTCGAATTTATGGGGACCCTGCTCCTAACAAAGCAGGCCTCATCCCTATGACATAAATCAGGGGCAGATGCTGACAAGGTGGAGCTACAGTATGAGAAAGAAACATGGACCTAACCCTGCTCCATCTGGGGATATCGCATTGTCTCCTGAGAGGCAGGCCCCACCATCAGTGCCATCGTCTCCCGGCAAGCTGCAGCTACCATGACTACAGGACAAAGCAGTGCTTGTTGGGATGGCAACATCCAGACTCCGGGAAAGGAGCGCCTTTGAAAAAGGTCGCTCTCAGGGTCTCACTGTCATGCAGGTTTGTCTGTGTTACACTCAGAAGTTCACAGTTTAAGACTTGAAGCACACATGGGTGACAGGTGGCACTCAGTCCTGTTCTCCTAGGTCTGCCTCACTCTGCCAGTCGGAATAATCCTTGGCCACAGATGTCTTGGAGCCTGTTCCCACGGCGGAGTCCCCAGCTGTGGTCTGTCTGCACTTTCTTTTTTTAGAAAAAATGGTTTAAAAGTTTTATTTTTATTTGTATGTCTGTGTATGCCACACACATGGGGGTATCCACGGAAGCTAGAACGTGGCAGATCCCTGGAGCTGTAGCTAGAGGTGACTGTGAGCTGCTTAGTGTGAGTGCCCAACTCGGGTTCTCTGGAAGAACAGTGAGTGCTGTTAACCACTGAGCCACCTCTCCAGCTCCTGTCTGCACTTCCATATACAAAGGAGCCCTGACAGTTTGCTGCCTCCAGACTCTGAATCTTCACGCAGGGAAATTGTTCAGGCACCGTCTGATGATCTCATTTGCTGACTGACTTTCCTCAGAAGGTCCTATTGGACTCTGCTCTGCTCAAGCTTGGTTTTGTGCATTTTTAATTTGTGTGTCTATGTCTATGTAAGTGTATGTATATATGTGTGTGTATATGTGTGTGCATGTATATGTATATGCATATGTATGTATGTGTCTATGTGCATGTGTGTATATATGTATTATGTGTGTCTATGTGTATGCATGTATGAGTGTGTGTGTATATGTGTGTGCATGTATATGTATATGCATATGTGTGTATGCATCTATGTATGTGCATGTGTGTATATATGTGTTATGTGTATATATGTGTATGCACGTATGCATGTGTGTGTATATGTGTGTGCATGTATATGTATATGCATATGTATGTATGTGTCTATGTGCATGTGTGTATATATGTGTTATGAGTGTGTATATGTGTGTGCATGATGTATATGTGTTTGTGTGTACATGTGTATATGAGTGTATATATGTGTGTGTGTATGTGTGTGTGTATTGTGTATGTGTGTATTGTGTATGTGTGTGTATATGTGTGTGCATTATGTCATATGTGTCCATGCATGTATGTGTAAGTATGTGTGTGCATGTATATATATGTGTGTGTATGTGTCTATATGTGCTCATGCATGTATTTAAATGTGTATGTGTGTATGTAAATGTGTATTGTGTTTATGTGTCCATGCATGTATGTGTGTGTATATATGTGTGTGCATGTATGTATGCATATGTGTATGTATGTGTATATATGTGTGAGTATGTGTATATATGTGTGCATGTATGTATATGTGTGTATGTGTGTCTATATGTGCTCATGTGCATGTATTTAAATGTGTGTATGTGTGTATGTAAATGTGTATATGTATGTGTGTCTGTGCAAAGGCTAGAGGTAACCTTTGTGTGCCATCCCTCAGGTACTGTATTTTGTTTCTTGAGAAAAGAGCATTGGCCTGGAACTGACCACACAGGCTAGACTGGTTGGTCAGTGAACCCTGAGGACCTTTGTGTCTCAACCTCCCCATGCTGGGATGTAGAGTGCACACCAGCACACCTGGCCTTTGACATGAGTTCTCTTTTACAAGGGCCCTCTTGCTTGTGCAGCCTTACTACCCACTGAGCCTGTCCTAGCTCCTGCTTTGCTCGACTTTGATGCCCAAGCCCAGCATGTTGAGGAGAAGCAGCCCTAACCTCCTGAATAATCCTACCACACAAGAGGCAGTTTCCTAGGTCCTTCATGTGCATGGGGACCGGGGGGGGGCATTCTCACTGTGCAATTGGTCAGGCTTTTTCCCTTGCCAGGGAAGGTTTTGGTTCTGTTGAACACTAAATAAAACCGAACATGTTTGCTGTAAGCTTGCATCTCAAAGCCTGCTTTAAGTGAGCATTGGGTACTTGAAGACAACTCGTGTCTTGCTCAGACCTAACGAGGTCCAAATGATTCAGATGCCTTCTGCCCCTACAGACATCTGGATGCTTTTAAAAGAGAAGCCCACCCACTCAGGGTGTGACCATAGTGAGGAATTAGATGAATATTTCTATTCTCCAGTATAAGAAAGGGGCACCCTTGGAGTCTTAATGTGTGTCTCTCTGCTTAGTGGAGTCTGCACAGTGACTGAAGCTCTCAGCACGGGTGTGGAAAGTGAAGCTTGTCACGGAATCTATTTCGCATAGATGTGGGAGATACTCTTTGTGTGTTGGGCGGGCATTTGTCTGAGGGAATGATTCCTTATGAAGACTGAATTTTTGAAGGGAAGATACAGACCATAGAGCATCCCTGGAATGCATTTGCAAAGAAACTATTCTGGAAAATGGCCCAGAGGCTGTGACTGCACGAGTAAGCCAAGGAAAGGCGTTAGCCCATCCACTGAGCTCCTGCACGGTGGTAGTCCCATCTGGTTTACCTCAAGCTATAGGAGAGCTAATGAGACCTAGCAACAGAGCAGACATCTTGGGGCTCAAATCGAATTTGAGGTTGTAACTGTAACTGTGTGTGTGTGTGTGTGTGTGTGTGTGTGTGTGTGTGTGTGTGCGTGTGTGTGTGTGTGTGTACTTGAGCAGTTCAGGGTTTTGGATAGTGTCACAGCCTGGCAACTCCTAAATGCTGATTGCTTGCCAACTACTGGAGAAGTCAACTCAGTTACCTGTCTTCCCTTGACTGTAGGAATGAGATTTTTTTTTTCGTTGAAAGGTGGTTATTACAGAAACCTTATTACATGACTGAGGAAAATGGCAGGGCACAGTAAACAAGAGGCAGCTCAGGCAGGAGGTTAGGTTCTTGCCCATCAACCCTCAACACACACACACACACACACACACACACACACACACACACACTCACACACATACACACACACACACACACCCACACAAACACACACACACACACACACACACACAAACACACACACACACACACACACACACACATAAACACACATACACACATGTATACACACACAGACACACACACACATACACACATACACACACAAACACACACATACACACATGCATACACACGTGTACATGCACATACACACATGCACAGGTACATACACACAGACACACACGAATGCATGTATGCATATGTCACATGATGTAGGTGTACAGGAAAAGGGATCTCCTGATTAAAGAATTACAAGGTAGGAAAAAAGTCATCCTGGAAAAGCTATCACATGGTACTGGAGAAATTGGGGTTCTTTCTTGGGGTTCTTAGTCTCATTAAAAAAAAATTAGGAACAGACACAAACAGGCTTGGGGATGGAGAATGCACTCAAATGAAAGCTTACAGACAATTGGTTAGTATTTAGAAGGGAAACCCCAGGGCAGGTAAGCTGTAAATCTTGTAGAGAGGAGAACGGAGATGAGATGTAAGCATAGACATGGTGGGGTTAGCCATAAGTCAGGCAGAACGACTTTAGGGCAAGAGAAGGAAGCCTAAAGCATTAGTTAGGGAATTTTAAAGCATATGTAGACCTTGGCCAGCAACCACAAGAAAAAGGCAGAGGAAAGGCAAAAATAGCTTGGCTGGGAAAGGTCTGGGGGCCCAGTGGGACCACAAGGGTGCTGCACAAGGGGACCGGAATTCTAGGGGAAAAAAAGTATATTATCTCGAGGTGAGCCCACCTTCCACAGGGTGGATGCCTTCCGGATTCCTCAAGTGAGGCGAGCCCACCTTCCATGGGGTAGCCACCAGCCAGGTCCTTGACCTGCCACAGGATTAGACCTAAGTGGAGACAAGGACCCACCCCTGACTGCAGACACTTTGCAGGGCTTTCGGGGAGCCACCTGAAGTGAGCTTAAATAAGGCATGGAGACTTCTATGTAGTTTAAAGCTTCTGGCCTTTAGATGGGGAAGTCTCTCAGGTCACTTCTAATTTATCCTAACTCTTCTGGCCTGTGTCCCCTGCTCTTGGCCTGTGTCCTCTGATCCTGGCCTGTGTCTCCTGCTTGTAGCCTGTGTCCCCTGCATGTGGCCTGTGTCCCCTGCATGTGGCCTGTGTCCCCTGCATGTGGCCTGTGTCCCCTGCATGTGGCCTGTGTCCCCTGCATGTGACTAGCTCTTTATCTCCCTGCTCCACTCTGGTCATCTCCCTTTCTTGCTTCTTTTTTGTCTCCTCTGAGTCTTTGCCTCTGTTTGCATCCCTCTGGCATCTGTGCCTGCCCAGATGTTCCACCCCATATTTCCTGCCCCAGCCATTGGCTGTCAGCTCTTTATTATAACCAATCAGCAGTAAGACGATACCTGGTCCATATCTTTGGTTGCCTAAGGCATGGAAAGCTGCCTGACCTTCATCTTTTGGACAGGAGTGGAAGGATGAGCATTTTTCAAATAGCAGACTGGCGGTGGGCCATAGAAACGACCATACCAAAATCCTGCCTGCACTCAGCTCTCTGCTGGTACAGAATTAACAACTGAAAATACAGGGGTCGGGGAGGGGTGGAAGGCAAAAAAAAATTGAAAATACAGAGGCACACCTTAATACAATGTAAATAAAGTTCACCCCAACATTGAGACAGATTCTATTTTTAACACATATGCACATGTATGTATCGATGTGCATGTATGTGTGTTCATAAAATGCTGTTTTGGCTATTTAAGGCTAGCAGCTGTCTCAGAGGAATGGGGATCACCCTGACAGGTTATTCTGGGCTGCACTGAGGTGTGAGCAGGCATTTGGTGTTTGGAAGAGACTTCTCTCTCTCTGGTTCTGCCCACCATCTTGAGAGCATGGTCCAGCTAGTCCAGTCTAAGACACACCAACGCTTCTTCAAGGCTTTCTGCATTTGCTTATATTCTGCTGCTGTCACCGAGTGCCTCAGGCTGGATACTTTATAAAGAAGAGAGGTATTTTTAGTTCACAGTGAGTCTAAAAGTTCAGGGTCAGGCAGCCCCATTGTTTGGCCTCCGGTGAGGGACCCTGTGGCTCTATGACCACCCTAAGTGGTATTACATCACTCAACGAATCACAGGGTGATACAGGAAGCCAGAGAGTCTCAGGCTTGCTTTCCATAGCAGTCTCCCAGCAGCAGAGTAACATCAGACACTAGCACTAATCCCTTCTCAGGGATTAGTTATCTGCCACACAGGTTACAGAATACTGCCACACTGGGGACTAAGTCTTTCCCGCAAGGGCCTTACAGGAATAAAGCAAATCTAACACTTAGCACCCAGGAGAAAAGAGCATTGGCTGGGAGGGGCTGCCTTTGAGGGACCCAGCGGGGTTAGCTTCTGGGGCTGTAGAGATGTCAGGATGCTGGTCTGGTGCAGCCTGGTGGGGGGAGGGGAAGGTGGATCATCAGCGATTGTGTGGACAGGGTTTCCTGATGAAAGCATTTCAGGAAGAGGGGTCAGGAGGGTTTAAGAAGAGGAGTGTGGACCAAGCCAGGAGGGGAAGAGCTGGGCCATGAGGCTGTTTACTGTCTGTGGATTCTTGTTCATTCTGACCCACAGGGAAAACCAGTCAGCCCTCTGAGTAGATGACAGTCGGAGCATCTACAAAAGAAAAAAAATAACAATTTGAATTGCTGAAAAGATTTGCTCAAGGGGCAAATTATAGGAGGGCTTGCAGGATCGTTTTTCTCAAAGACACGTTGATACAACCCCACACTAAATTATCCTCGGAACTGTTGATCCTGAGAAAGTCCAACTCTGTCAAGAATTCTAAGAGGGGACGGTGTGTGTGTGTGTGTGTGTGTGTGTGTGTGTGTGTGTGTGTGTGTGTGTGTGTGTGATAATTTTTAATTATCAAGGGGGTAGGAGGCATTATGATAATTTTTAATTATCAAACGTACAGTTTTTCTTTGTGTCTGACTCATTACAGACTTTGCAAGGGTACTGGGCCCGCTTCTGGTGATGTAGACTTTGGCCCTGGAGGGAGTGCCCACCTCTCCCTTCCTAGGAGCTGACCCCCTAGGAACGCAGAGTAGGCTCTGTGTTACCCTGAGGTGGAATGGGAGAGACCAGTCTTGGTGCCTAGATCGTTTGATTCTTTGAGATGTTTTCCTTAGAGGATAAGAGGTGATAGATAGCTCCTGAGACCCTGGAACACACTGTCCTGGGAGTGAGAACTCTCAGGGGAGGCCGGGGAGGCCCTCAGAACCTCTGTCTGGGCCAGCTATCTGTTGACACCCAGCTCGTGCCTCAGGCAGTACCATCCCAGGTGGGACCTCCAGCCAACGCATGCATCTTATAATTCTCCGTTTTGACTTACACAGGACTTTTAGTGTTTCTGGGTGTTTTCTTGAAGGACAGCTAACTTACTTGAAAAGAAAGTCTCCTTTATTTTAAGGGAAGGAGACGGAAGTCTTCGTGGCTTTTGTTCTTAACTATTGATGAATTCTTCAGGACAGAAAGAAATGCATCCAAGGAGAAACTAGTGTTGCAGTTCTCAACAAAGCCTGTTCCTTCCTGCTGGGACAGCTCCTCTCCTGCAGTGGGACAAAGTGGGTGGAGCTGGGAGTGGGGTGGGGGGGGAGCTGAGGCAACAGCCTGAGGGAATGGGCATGGAGTTACAGTTAGAGTTACCACACTCTCCCAAGTGAGCAACACACACACACACACCAAATACACACACACACACACACACACACACACACACACACACACCACACACATATATATTCAGATGATTTCATTGCATGAGATCCTCCAGTATTTATAGTTTCCATTAAATACTGTTCTATTAAAGAAATGTCAGTCGCTGGGCATATAAACTGTGAAGTGTTCCAGAGTAAATGAATAGAGAAAAATGTCAAGGCATGTATCTGGATTTGACTGGTGTTCCTGGGATGTCAAGGCATGTATCTGGATTTGACTGGTGTTCCTGGAATGTCAAGGCATGTATCTGGATTTGACTGGTGTTCCTGGGATGTCAAGGCATGTATCTGGATTTGACTGGTGTTCCTGGAATGTCAAGGCATGTATCTGGATTTGACTGGTATTCCTGAGATATCAAGGCATGTATCTGGATTTGACTTGTATTCCTAAGTTCTGATGATAACACACTGTGCATGATAGATAATGTCTAAGGACCTGGAACAGCACCACCAGGCCTGAGCACTTTGATGTCATGGGTAGATGTTAGTAGTAAAATTAACCTTTATTCTCCTGCTACAATTATAGTCTCTGAGTCTTACTGCCTCTGTCTGCTAATCTATGTCTAGTCCTGGAAGCTTCTAGCTTCTATACGATCTAATCTAGGCCTAGAATGTTGTCAGCCTCTGAGACTTGCTGCTGAACAAGCTCACCCCTTCCTAGTTCTTTCTGAACTCTGGCTGGCTGGTCCAACTCGCCTGTTCCGGATCAAACTCCTCTCCAAGCTGACTGATCCAGTCTGGCTTCTCTCTCTCAATCTCCCCTGAATTGCTCTGCATGGCCTCATACTAACTCTGTCAATCTGTTCTAATCTTCTGACTCCCTCTCCTTCTCTGGCTCTCTCTGTCTTCACCTGTGTCTAGCTTGTTCTCTCTGCAACCTGTCTCTGTAAAACTCTCCTGGTAGAACTGCCCCCCCACCGCCCCATGCTGCCCCTGAAGTGGATTCCCTTTCCCCTCTCTTCTCGTGAGAGCTGGGCATATCCTATTCTGTCAGATCTTTCTCTGAGTTGTCACGTTTTCTGCCACTCAACTAGACATCATCTTCAAACATGGGCGTTTCTTTCTACAAACTAACTCTGCCATCATGGTTTGGGATTAGAGGTGTGTACTAAGAGCATGTCTGTATTCTATTTCAGCCAGAGGATTAAAAGTGTGTGCTAAGGCTGAGGCACACCACAACTAGAAGCAGGCTTTTTGTTGTTGTTGTTCTTGTTGTTTTGTTTTCAGTAAATGACACAATCTAGGCTTCACAGAGTGATCGAATACCCTGCAACAATCAGTTGCAGTTTTCATAGTAGCCTGCCCGTTTAATCTGAACGTCGAACCTTAATTCCCATGTAAAATTCTTTCAGTTGGCTCTCTAAGTCTTTCACACTTAGCTGGAAGAGCATCATCTTCATATTATGTCTCTAATTCTAAGCCATTTCTTCCTTATTTTCTCCTTTTTACTTGGATCCTCTAGTCTCCTGCTTTCTTGACCTTGTTAATTACTTTTAAGACTCTGTGGCCTCCTGTAGCCCAAGTGCTGCTTGGGGACCTCTGGGGTGAATGACAGGCCAGTGTCCCTCATGTGAATGATTCACAGCTCATAGAACTCATGTCTGAGCAGACGTTCCACAAGGTAGGTTTGCCTGGAGCCTTGAAGGAAGGGTGGGGTTTAGAGGAAGACAGAAGAACATGTACCCTCAGGAACAGCAGGGAGAGAAGGAGATGGCCCAGATTATTTGTGGGGGGAGAGTCTGGAGGGACAACTGAAATGCAGCTTAGACCAGCAGGTGCCACAGCGATCTTTAGAATCTACCATGGAGCGGTTCTGTGCAAAGAAGTGAACTAGAGGTGACACTTGGTCATGTGTGGGACGCGCTGAGGTGACACCTGCTCCTGTAGGATGTGCTACGAAAGGGAAATACTACAGGACTCAGGGGCTTCAAGAGCTGAGGTTGTCCATTGAACCACACTTCTCACATACCTGATGACCTGTGGGGAACTGGCACCATGCCAGACACCATCACCTCTGCCCTAATTGGGTGTGGTGGCACATGCTTGTAATCCCTGAGCTGGGGACACAGAGATTGATGAGTCCCCAGGGTTCTCTTGATAGCCAGCCCAATCAGTGAGGTCCAGACCAATGAGAGACACTGTCTCCTCAAACAACAAACAAACAAACAACCCAAGGTAGACGGCACCAGAAGAATGATGGCTGAGGATGTCCTCTGGCGTCCACACACATGGACACATGAGGGTATGCGTACCCCCACGTGCAAATATACCTCTACACACATGAACATGCACACGCTCACACACATACAAGAACGAATGAATACATGTAAGTAAATGAATAAACAAATAAATAAATCTCCTTCAGAGTCTGGCTGTCAGGGGTCCCATCTGGTCTTGAGTGCCCTGTTAAATTCCGGTGCCCTTAAAAATCATCCCTCTGTCCTCCTCTGCGAGCCCAACCTTCCTGGTGACACCTCTGCCCAGTTTGTTACCATTCCTACCCTGTTGTGAATTGTCTGAAAATTTGGCTGGAAAACTCAGGCTCCCTTGGACAAATCCGTCTAGGGATCCTCCATGCTAAAGTCAGGCTTTGAACAGACCAGGAAAGGCAGGGACCTGCAGACCTGTGTGCACACAGCTTATCCTTCAGTTATGACTTGAGCTTGGCTTCTGTGCTCTCGAGAGCGACCTCCCAGAGAAGTGGTATCTCCTTCGGGTTTCCCACTAAGGCACAGAAGGCAGCCGGAGAGCCGTCCATGCATTCTAATGGTACACATAGCATCCTGTAGCTGACTCACGCGTCTTTTCTCATTCTCTGACCAGGAATCTCATGTTGTTTTTGCTGAAGTTGGAGACAAGTGCGAAGCCATAGGCGTGAGGCTCCTGCGCCTGGAAGACCAGCTTTACGGCGCCATGCACGGTCACGATGAAGCTCTCTTTCATATCCTTTCCATGTTTCAGGGCTTGCTTTGCAAAAAAGCAAGTCCAAAAACGCATAGCGCTTTCCCACGCCCCAGCAGATGGAGGCGACTTGATGATGTAGTCCAGTACATCTTGGATCTGTTAGCCACGGAGTCTGTACAGGTGCACAGGGAGACCAAGGCAAAATGGAAGCTTTGGCGGGGCGTGAAGATGGGTTTGTGTGGCATAGACGAACAATCAGAAACAATGGAGTTTTCCTGGCTCACCTCCTTAAGGTCCTTTTCAATACCAAGAGTTCCAAAGCCATCTTCAAAGTCCTTTGTCCTGCCTTCTGCATGTCCTAGACAGTGGGGTATAAAAACTAACACCATTGCAGGTACCTTCTTTCTGATATGGAACACATACTCACGGTTAGGTTTCACAGAGTCCTCCTCGGTTCTGGTAATCATATTTTCTTGCACCAAACTCAGTATCTTAGTGCCACATGACAGACACCTACATCAAAGTGACACATGGGTTCACTTGTATGTGCAACAGGAAGCACACGTCCTTGGCGCCGTGTGTGTGTGTGTGTGTGTGTGTGTGTGTGTGTGTGTGTGTGTGTGTGTGTGTGCCGCTTGTCCCTGGGGAGCTCTGTGGAAGAACATGGATGGGTTCTTTTTAGGTTTATTTCTAGTGGCTATAATAGAACACCCTGACCAAAATCAACATAGGGGAGAGAAGGTTTATCTGGCTTATACTTCCTGCACAAATTTCATCACTGTGGGGGGAACTCAAGGTAGGACCTCAAGTGGCTAGTCTAGTCGAGTCAGCTCACATCCACAGTCAAGAGCTGAGGGAAGCAAACGCTGCCATGCTGCCTGCTTGCTCAGTCAGCTGGCTTCCTCCTCTCTCGTACAGCTCAGGCTCTAGCCTAGGGAAAGGTGCCTCCCACAGTGGGCTGGGTCCTCCTGTTTCAATTAATAATCAAGACGGTCCTCTACAGACCAACCTGACGTAGACAGTTCTTCAACTGAGGCTCCCTTCTCAGTGATTCTAGGTGTCAGCAATGGGTCAGTTAAAAAGTCAACCATTACAGGAACACGGGTGGGGAGGGGTTACTTACCCGCCCTGAATCCCCTCAGGTTGTTGTAAAAGTATAAAAATAAAAAAAGTATTTACCTCGCTGGGTCCTGCACCACAGTGCCCCAAGATATCTGCCAGATATCTTGGCAGAAACACATCCCAACTCCTCGGCGGCCCAGTGTCTCCTGCCACCGCACACTTTCCTACACTCAAACCCTCCCATAAAAGAACACACAACACAATAATCTTAGATCCAATTGATAAGATATAATTGCCCACCTAAACATACAAAGCCCAGTGCCATCCATCCCTTAAGAACATCGATAACAACCTATAAATACACAGAGCGAGATCTTTACCTCAGCCTCCATCGTCCTGCCATGGCTTCTCCCTCTCCCTCTCCCTCTCTCCTCTCTCTCTTCCTCTTTCTTGGTTCCAGTCTCCTCCTCTTCCTTCAAACTTTTCTCCCGCCCATCCTTCCTTCTCATCCAGTGACAGACCTCCTCCTATCTTGTACCCGCCTCACCTGTGACATCATCCCACACCCTCAGGTGTTCACTCACAAGTGGCTTGCTGAAGCTGCAGTCACCTATTTGTCTGTTATGCCCTGTCAGGTAGCCCGGCTTTTAAATGTTTGTGGGAAATTTAGGCATTTTGGTCTTCGCCTCTCATTGTCTGACTCTTTAGAGCATTGGTTCCTGTTTTACTTCCATGCATATGTTGAAGTAGCTTTGAACAGCCAGAGGTTGGTCCCCCTCAGAGGAGATCTGACGAGCGAGCGGCTAACAATGGCATCAGCATATCTCGTGGTAACTTTACATCTTCCCTTGCTCATGACCTTCGTTGATGTTCCTTGATGTCCCTTGAATAACTTCTGCCACCACTTCCACGATTTGTTCGCTTCTGTTTGTTTTTAAATTCGGTTCTGCACAGTGGCCTGCCTCTTCCAAGTCCAGGATGTAACCTGCAGTTGGCCCAGGAGGCAGGAGGAGAAGGTAGCGTGTCAGTAGATCACACGGACTTGAGCTCTTGTAGGACATGGTGTCTATGAAATAGGACAGTGATCATTGCCAGGTAGTGACACAGAGCCAAAGACTGTGGTGGTGGTGGTGGGGGTTGTCCCAGGTCTGCTGGGGTGAGGAGGGCTTGGGACAGCTGAGTTGGGCGTGGCTCGTGAACCAGGTCATGGTTGGGAGGGCATGGCACCTGACGATGTCACCTAGGGTGAGGTGTGCTTCATGCATCTTTAGTGACCCAGGAAGTAAGGATCTTGGGTCAGAAGTAGGTGCTGTTAGACCAGGATTAGGACCCTTGGGACCTGTCTTAGGGTTTTACTGCTGTGAACAGACACCATGACCAAGGCAGTTCTTTTAAGGACATTTAATTGGGGCTGGCTTCTGGCTTACAGGTTCAGAGGTTCAGTCCATTATCATCAAGGTGGGTGCATGGCAGAGTCCTGGCAGGCATGGTGCAGGAGGAGCTGAGAGTTCTACATCTTCATCTGCTGGCCTCTAAGAGGAGACTGACTTCCAGGCAGCTAAAATGAGGGTCTTAAAGGCCAGGCCCACAGTGACACACCCACTCCAACAAGACCACACCTACCCCAACAAGGCCACACCTCCCAATAGTGTCACTCCCTGGGCCAAGCATATACAAGGCCCATCTTTAATGACCCGCTTGCACCAGTCAGGAGCCATCTCTTAAAAGGTTTTAGAACTGTACCAAACAGCACTCCCACTGAGAACAAATGTTCAAGCCCTTGAGCCTGTCCAGGACATTCCAAACCATGCCACCAGGAACAGAAACTACTGGGTTGGCCACTAAGTCATCCCCCTCCTTAGATAACATCTATACCACAACACACATTTATCCCAGCTTTCCTGTGAAATCCAGGCCGTGTTCTGTGTCACCGAGCGAGAACAACACACACAGTGTGTCTTTAATCTGAAGTAGCGCTTGGATCTGAGTATTACAATGGGCCCAAGACAGGGAGCTGTGTTCACAGTGCTCCGTGGGGTCCCATAACAAACAAAAGCTGTTGTTTCACATTAGAATTTATCAAGGCATCCGAAGAGGCTGCCGGAATCCCCCCAGCCAAGCTCTGGCTGGTGTGTGTTTTCGTTTGTGATCAAAGGCACAATGCTGAGTGCGAGCGGCTGAGAGAAAAAGCTCGCAACTAAACACGGAAGAGCAGCGCGGGGAGGGTGGCGTCTCACTTGATTCTATTAAGCGCGCTGCCAGGACCCACTGCGCATGTGTAGCAGATGACTCCAGTTTTTCGGTCCAAGTCCACGCTGGAATGTGCTGACGTAAACCCACGGGGGACACCTTTCTGGAGGACTTGCGTCCCAGATGCTGCGGCTGCCCATTCTTCCCCGGGGTAGGCCCTTATCGTAAGCTACACGCCTGCAGGAGCAAAGCAGGTGGCATACCAGCGTGCCATACACAGAGGGGCGGGCTGAGGACAGGCAATATGGCGGCGGCTTCTAAACCTTCTGAACAGTTCTTGCACAGCCTGTGGGTGTCAGAGCTACAGCAGCCTGCTGGGTGGGAGAGGAAGGCTGGGTTGGCAGATCTGAGGATGGAGGAGAACAGGCTGCTTTGTCCCCCTCACCTTGGCAGGCTTCCTGAGTTCCAGGCATTGTGAACGACCCAAACCACCAGCCGAGGTGACCCCCTTGGTTAACTGGGAGAGCAGGCAGTGGGGAGGGGAGCGTGGCGCCTCTGGGGAGAGGACAGGGCTGTGACTTCACACTAGGCATGCTGGGGACCCATGAACAGTGCCTGAACCTCAAGTTTGATTTCACAGGTTCTGGATTCTAATTAGCAGCTCCATTTAAGTCCCCCTCCCCGCTTGAGTCTGTGTAACTGTTCCTTCACGCTCAGAATCCTTCCATTGGAACGCTTTTAGGCCCGGTGAATTGTTAAGCAGGATTTTCCCGACTCCTTTCTTTCTCCTTTGACTTCCGTAGCTCACTCTAGGGGGAAAGGAAGCACATCGTATCCTGGCATCTTGCAGAGCCCCGGGCAGTAGTGCCAGCCTCTGCTGAGTCATGGATGAGCAAGGACCAGGCTGATTCTATTTGCGTGGTATTTGCAGCCCCGTCCAGAAGCCTCTTGGGAGCCTATTCTCTCTACTCATTGGGAATGTGCAGTGCCCGGTTGATTCGTCTTGCTAGTCTTGATGGCATGCAGAGACTAAATGTATCCAGGCTCATGAATAAACTCCACAGCCCCAAAGGGCTCCTGTCTGGTTCCACTTTCCAGTGTGTAGCCCGAAGAGGACAAAGTAGCAGAGCTGAGGGGCGACTGCCCTGTCTCTTTGGAAATGCTCTTTTGCTTCTAAAACCAAAGAGCAGGGAGGACATCTGTGAAGATCTCCAGTGATTTATAGCGGGAGAGTAGAGAGACAAACAGGCTGCTCTCTGAGGCACCGTCGTGCTCAGCCGATGGAGGGCGGCAGCCATGTGCTTCCTTCTCCCTTCTGCCGAGGTTTGGGTAGGAAAAGTTAGAGCAGACGATGTGTGCAGAGCTGGGCGACTCTGCTGTCCGTGGGACACAGTGTGAATTTAGCATGAGGTTGGTGACACAGTCTCTCTGTGCTCGTCCCTTTGTCACCAGTGGAAAGGTGTCAGGTGTCTTCAGGTCCTTGGTATCTTCCTCAAAGCATCGAAATCAGTAGGTACAGGTTTGCAGAAGTAGCAAGAATGCTTTCTTCACAGAAAGACGAAAGCACAGGCCAGAAAATGGGTGTTCCAGAATGACAGCAGACATTGCAAGTGTGGGGACACAAGAACCCTGACGGTCTCAGGGTTCCTTTCATGGGGATTGAGAGGGGGAATTGGGTTTCTTTTTTTTTTTTTTTTTTAATTCTTTTTTTTCATGGGGATTAGGAGCACTCTACCACTGGCCAAATCCCCCAACCCCGGGGAATTGGGTTTCTAAGGGTGTAGTTTGTGTGATTCTCTATTTTAGCTGACATGATTTAAGTTGTACGTCAGTCTCTCTCATCTCTTCTCACAATGCATCTGATGTCAATCTTACGCACGACAGATTACTCACGGGCCTACAGTGGAAAATAGGGGATTCTCCTGAAAGTGCACTCTGAGGACACAGTTTGCTTTACTGTACACGTGGGCCCAAGTGCAGGCTCGACCTCAGCCCATTTCCCATTACGTTTCTCTTGTGGGGCTTTGTAGCTTCTCCTTTACTGAGTCTAAAGTCGAATCCTCACACTCAGCTTAGCGTTCAACCCTGTAAGGCTGGCCTGAGCTAAGTGGCAAGAGACAGTCTCCAAGCAAAACAACCGTTGAGTCCTACCCCTTCCTCCCCACCCCCACACCATTCTGGAGGCTTCTCTCTGCACTGGCAGACTGCTTTCTCAATTCTTTGCTCAGATTGGTTATCAGGGAGATATTCTCAGCACCTTTCCCCATTAGCATCCTCTGTCTTTCTCACCCTCACAGCCATGGCCCTGAGCCCCTCATTAGTCTCTCTGTCCCTTCAGGGATCATCTGCAGGGCAGCCAGACCACTCAGCTAAGTCTCCAGGACCGCCATCTCTCTGGAACTCTCAGCATGGCCAACACGCCATCCACATGACTTTATGTTGGCTCTCTGCTCCCTATCAGGTGTTTAGACCCCACCTAGAGCCAATTCTGGGCTGTGGGAGGTGAAGGGGGACACCCGATACCCAGTAGAGGCAAGGCCACAGCCAGTCTTAAATGAGAGAAGAAAAGAGAGACTTCCTTTCTGCATATTCCTTTCTCCAAGCATAGCGTGAGACGCAGTTGTGAGGTTTTTTTCTGACATGCACATGGATTTAAGCGTGACGAGCATGCGTGCTTGGGCATCTGAGAAGCATGGGAAACTTAAGTATCTATCTTCCAGGGCCACTGTCTGGAAGATCACCATGGTGTCCTCCTGAAATAGTTTTCTAGCCATAAACGGCTTATCTCTAGAATATTTCTTCCAAAATGGTTTCATAGAACTGCTCTGTAACTGACTGACCCCCCACCCAGTTTCATGTTTTATTCTGGACTCTTCCATTTCAGCACACATCAACTGTTTTACACAACACACACACAAACACACACACACTCACACACACTCACACATATACTCATACACACACTCGTTCACACACATATAACACATACACATATACTCACACACACACACAAACACACTCACACACTTGCTCACACTCATACAACATACACACACAGCAAACACACGGACACACTCATGCACACTCACACTCACACTACACCACACACACACACACACACACTCACACAGAGTGAAGGTGTGAACTTTTGTAAATATAAGCATGATGTTTTAAAAGACTTGGTTTTTGTTTTTAAGTGTGTGTGTGTGTGTGTGTGTGTGTGTGTGTGTGTGTGCATGTGTGTGCACATGAGTCCAGGTACCTACCTGCAGAGGTCAGATAGGGTGTCTCATCCCTGGATCTGCAGTTCCATGTGACTCCAGGATGTGTGTGCTGAGAACTAAACTGGGGCGTCTTCTGCAAGATCTCTCTGCAAATTCTCTCTTGAATTGCAAATTCTGCAAATGCTCTCAGCTGCTTCGACATCTCTCCAGCCCCTATGAATGTGATTTTAATTGTATTAGTGGTGCTTATGCCAAAGGCTTTGTAAATGATGTTTTCAGGCATTGTGCTGGGAAATAAGCCATAAACCTCATGGTGCCTTACAAAAGGCTTGAGCGCTCGCTCTCTCTTTCTCCCCCCCCTTACACACACACAAACATGCACACATATACACATACACACACACAAACACATGCTCACGTGTACATACACATACACATACTCACATGCACGCACGCACACACACACACACACACACACAACCTTAGGTCCTGCTCTGTGACCACACTGTGAGAGTCTATATCTTACAGACGGGACAATTAAGTGCACATGATGTAATTTTCCCAGCCTCCCAGGGGACTTGCATTCTCAGATCCCATCTTACTGACTTCGGTGCCATAATGGAAATTATGATGTGTGAAACCGATGTGTTAATTTAATTTTATAATTTGGTCTTTTCCTCTGGTGACTTGTCTCTGTCTTTAGCCTTTTTTAGTTTGCTCTGTGGTCCCAGAAGTTTCTGAGTGTCACTTTTTGGCTTCATGACACATTCCCTGTAAGACCCTGTCATCACTTGGCAGAGTCTAAGGTGCCGCGTGAGACCAGACCAGTGTCAAAGGTAATCGGACCCCAGGACACCATCAGGACCACTGTGTACTCAGCTTGCCCCTTGCAAAAGACCAGACCTGTGACAAATCACAACCTGGTGTTCACTCTGGGACGCAATCTTGGCTTGCGTGAAGTCACATGACTCCTTCTGTTCCCCCCAAGAGATCAGTAGATCTTTCCAGAGGTCTGGAGGAATAGAGGGAAAATAAAACTTTCTACAACAAAACTCAAAGGCTCGTCACTGGAGCCTTTCCTCTCTCGCTCTACCCATACTGCCCTTGCTCCCCTCAGGTTCCAGCAAAGGTGGCGGACATCCTGGGAGTGCATGTACATGACACACAGGGTGAAATTGGGTGAAACTTCCAGAAGATAAATAGTACCGGAACTTTCCAGGGTGAATTGGCACATCTGTTTAGGAAAGACTCCTTTGCATAATTCCTAAAATTCCCTGGAGTTCTTTATTCTAAGAAGATTAGGAGAATTTTTATTATTTTAGTTAGACCCCACAGGCGTGGCTTGCTTTGAACCCTGTGTTGCAATTAAGCCTGAAGAGAACAGCATTGCGGTGCGGGTGACCTGTGGCTTGTTTGGTCTCTGCCCTCTCCCCAAATTCAGTTTCCTCCATGTCTGGTTTCATGGGGGCTTCCTCTATGTCTGAACCCACGGCGTCTTGACTTCAACTGAGGTAAGCATAGTGAGGCGCTACTAACGCGTTTCTCCTCTCCCGCTCTCTGTACTGGATGAGGCTGCCTTCCTTTGCTGTCTCAACCCAATTCTTGGCGTTTTGACAGGATGCCCCAAAGGAGGAGACAGGGGATCTGGTTGTATGGGAACAGAAAGGGTTGGTTAAGTGTTTCGCCTGAGTGTCTAGAGAAGCAATTTCTTGGGAGCTCTTATCTGTCCTGTGTCATCACTTGCTGAGCTCTTAGTGGCTGTTTCCCACCAAGAAAACAAGGAAACCACGTTACAGATTAGGAAACTAATAGCCCATGTATACAAGAAGAAACAAATCTACCAACCCAGACAGGGGAAGAGCCTTTTATTCTACACTGGACAAATGACCACAGCCGGAACCCAGGGTGGGGCAGAATCCAAAGCTACCCACTCAGAAGAAACAGAGCTTTAAAGAGCTTTGTACAGGGACTGGAGGGACTGTCACGAGCAGAGCCACAGTCCCCGACGCTGAGCCGGCTGGATCATAATGTCAGGGATACGCACAGTTGACATTGAGGGTCCCTCTTACAGTGGTCCCAGGTGCTAGATTTCCTGAGGAGACTCTGATCTCAGCACCTTCCCTTTCCAGTCAGAGCACTTGGATGTGACAGTTGCCCGCCCAGTATGGAGACCAAGACGCTGGCTCTGTGGCCACACTGTCACGCCTCACTGAGAGTCGGTGCGATGGCTTGGACATCTATTTCAGGCTGGCAGCTGCGTCTCTCTTCAGAGTTTTAAAACCAAAATTTGAAAGCTAATAACCTTGGACCTGGCACAAGTCATGATGGTTTCTTTTTTTTTTAAGGAAATATAAAATTCACATCAATATTTAATCACTAGGGTTCGGAAGAGCGTGGAGCTGCGATTCGATGCCAGTGTCCACCTGCTCCCCGAAGGCTGGCTTGCTCTCTCACAGGCCCAGCAGGGGCTGTGGGGAGCTGGGCCCCCTCCTTGCGTGCTCCTTAACAATGTCTACAGTCTCTCCAGGGGGAGCTCCAGATGGTGAAGGAAACACTGCAGGCCATGTTCCGGCAGCTCCAGCCAGCAAAGGAGGCAGGAGGAGAGGCCTCAGCTTCCTATTCGACAGCTGGTGCTCAGGAAGCCGAGGACTGAGGTGTGAGTGTAGAGTGGGACTCGGGGGAAAGGGGTGGGCCGCATGGCGTCAGGGTGGAGTGGGGGCTGGGACGGAGATAGGCCACATGTTGTCGGTCTAGAGTTGGGGAGATGGAAATGGACCACCACATCAGCAGTATTCACTCCGGCACAGCCACTCCCCTGCATCCGCACACGCGGATGGACCAATGCTACAACACAGAGCCTTGCTGCACTCGGGTGGGAAAGGGTCCTCTGCTTTACCACAGACCGAGATGGGAAGTGACTTAATACGCACCTCCCGTTGTCATCAGAGGTTCCTGTCCTGTGTCATGATGGGAGCATCTAGCAGAGGAGCCGATGATTGTCATTCCATCCTGGACCCCACCAGACAAATTCGCCCAACCGGATGATCTCCCCTGGGAGCTGTCTCTTTACTTACTTCCATTTTTGCTTCCGCTGCAGCTCTGTCTTTCTCCGTTCGAAACCAAACCTGAGAAGGCCACTGCACCGGCTGGGGTCTCTCTACAGGCACTGGAACACCAGGACTCCACAAACCTCAGAGTCTGTGCAGGTCCTTAGCTCCCCAGGCTGCTTCCTCTGGGGGCTCTGCTCAGTCTCAGGAGACGTCTACAGGGTGCCTCAGTCTTCATGTTCTCCAGCGATGGCTGCAGCTCAGAACCACCACCACTGCCACCATCACCAGCAGTGCCTGCTGTCAGGTCATTTTGAGATTCCAGCCAGTGAGGTGGGAGGTGTGAATGTGGGAGGGGCACGGACGCAAGAGGAGACAAGGGACACCCATGAGCCTCTCCAGTTCCGTCCTGTTTTGTCGCCGGGGAATTACAGCGTGGAGCCTAAAGGGCAGTGTCTATTCCCTGAGGCAATGTGGACTCAGGCAGGCAGCTCATGGCTCCATAATGGTGTGTGGCAGCTTCCTGTGGATTGCTCCTTGGGCTCAGCCGAGACTCCTGCAGAGGCAGCTGTGGGCGGTTTGTTCAAGCGGGCAGAGATGAGCTAAGAGAGGGCATCAGGTAGTTTCCGGTTGCTGTGAAAAACTACCTGGCAAAAACAACTTGGTAGGAAGGAAGGAAGGAAAGAAGGAAGGAAGGAAGGATAGAAGGAGGGTAGGTGGGTTTCCTTGGGCTCCTCGTTTGAGGCTCCAGTCTATCACAGTAGGGAATGCATGGTGGCAGGACGGTGAGGCAGTTGTTCACACCGTGTCCTCAGACAGGAAGCTAAGAGATCAGCGCTACTTTAATCTCTTCCCCCCTCTATTCGGTACAAAGTCTCAGCCCGTGTGATGCCACAGCCCGCATTTACAGTGGGTTTCCCTCGGTCACGTGTCTTTGGAAACACCCTTTTGGACATACTTGGAGTTTTGCCTTGTAGGTGACTCTGAGCCCAGTAAAGTTGATAATGATGATGAATGACCACAGGAGGGTACCTCAGAGACGTAAGTCTATATGGTAAGACCCTGGCATCATAACTCCTGCTTGGGAGTCAACTCAGCCAGCCGCCCTGTGAGAGGGCTGGTACGATAAAGTCCACCAGCTTCCATCTAACCCAACATTCCCAAGCCTAATGGACTTCAGATCTCTTCATGTGAAGCTACTGGTCCTTTCAGTCTTGGGGGACATTATGATGTACCCTCTGGGATGACTCCAGTGACCTGTATTTTGGAGACCAAGCCCAGCGTTCTCCCACTGAGCTCAGCATAGCCTGACCTCTCTAAGGTGCTTTGCTCAAGTTTGTACCTATGGAGATAGACACACTCTTGCCTCCCTCTGGGTCCACGGGTCCAGCTTTAACCTTTCCTCATCACCCTTCCATTTTGGGGAGGCTCCTGGTGGTTCTCCAAGCCCTTTGTGCTGACGATCACTTTGCCCTCAGTTGAAGAGAAGCCTGCTCCCTGACTTTGGTGTTATCTGAATGATTTTGAGGACACATTTTGTATATTTAAATATATATTTACTTTGTTTCCAGATGTTTTGATAATGAAACAAATTCGTGAATCATTTATAATTGTGCCCCTAAAGGTTTGGTGGATCAATCACATGGCATCTGGAGCCCCCAAATCCTCGGTGTGATTTTAGTGGAGCAAACTTGACGTCAGGATCACCCCCTGTTGGCAAGAACCTTCCTGACTCTGACACCTTCTAAGCATGAGTCACCTGACTGTCACTACCAGCCTGTGCGTTTTATGTTATTCTGACACCACTGTAGCTCTCTGTGAGGTCATGAAGCATTTAAAAGCTTAAGGAGATGAGAAATCCCTGAGGGTTCAGGGGAGGGACAACTGAGTGCCCAGTTGGTTGAATGGCACTTCAATCATGAGTCGTCCCACATCTCCTGGCATTCTCTGGTCTTAAAGTGCCATCAGGATTAACTGTTGAAGGCTGGTGTCTCCTGGGACCTCGTAACCGTCTCATGACAACCTTCCTCTCATTAGCCACTTGGACCCTAGGAGATCCAGGACTTGTGGATCCCCAACTATAGGACAGGACAGGTTTTTACACGGCCACATAAAAATGCCCCAGAGAGGTTGGTGCCTGAATTTAGACTCTTAGGAGAGGACCAAGCCCCCAGCAAAGGTATGTGTTAAAAGGGGGACACAACGTCAGTCTTGTCTATGACGACAGTGCACACGTACACCTTATAAATACGCTCTAGTCCCCTTATCCATTCATATGTTGATGGGCTGATTTCATAATCCGCCTGTCACTGTGATGTGTCACTGTGACTTCTGCAAGGGAGGAACCTGGGGGGCGGGAGGGGCAGCGCCTTCATGAGCATCCTCATTATCTCATTATTGCCAGGTCTAGCTCCTGAAGCTACAGCATTGATCAATCAATCCCTGAATCAGGTTAATATGTCACAATTGATTCTAGTCCTGCCTGGTGATGAGGCCGCCTCCCACCCCAGGAATGCTTGTGGATGGGCACCACGCTGAGCCCTTCAACTGTCTTGGCAATCCTACCTCTCTGCCTGAGGAGAGTGTGGCACAGATGGTGTTCACAGGCCTCAGGCTTTGGGATGGCCGAGTCCTCTTCCTAAGGCTCAGAATTGGTTTGAATGACGGTCATGGGGAATCCCGACCCCCCATGGGCAGCTGTTCCTAACCAGTGTCCTTTCTAAAGTGCCTTCAATGCCCTCTTTGCATTTTGAGCTATGAAACTCATCCACCAGCTAAAACCCATGACTGCCCCATGAATTCTGCCTGAGAGCAGCGAGCCACTGAACTTGGGGTCCCCTCACCCCCCAGCAAACCATACTAGACTCTGGTTGGCTATAGAAACCCCAAACTCTATCCACTGCCCTGGCCCAGCCTTTCCCAGTCACCCAAAGATCATTCCAGGGACACCACTCACAGCCTTCTACTGGGTGGGTTTTCTGGAAACTTTCAATGTAACTGGTATTTTCTCAGAACATGTTTGTTTGCTATGGGCAACATGAGCAACATGTACATGTGTGTCCAGGTCCGTGTGCTGTGGTTAACAGCAACCACATACATGTTGGTCAGCGCCCTCTTGTGTACATAAGACCTTTAATCTTAACGCCACCGCTTTATTTGATCTTGGATTTTGTCGTGTAAGTTATTGCTTGATTAAGCTCTGTATGAAATGGAAACTGATACCCAGACCGTGGTGCTCCCTGGGGTTATTTAGTATTCTGGAGGGGAGATGACAGAAGGAGGTCAGATTGGCTCATCTCACCAATCTGTGGCAAGACAATTAAATAGCTGTGTGTTTGCTTAGACCGACCTGAGTCCTTGCAATAAAGTTACATTGTAAAATCGCCCTGGTGTTTATTTATTTAAATGCCCACAAACCAGAAAAAAACCCATCCCCAAGACAGGGTGAGACACCCACAGTCACCTACCTTACTCTGAGCAAGTCGGTTACGATTTATTATTTACAGAGATTATATATAATATATGCACACAAAAATGAATTTTCACAGAGCTGTGACAGTGCATTTCATTTGTTTGAGACACAGTCTCATGTCTCCCAGGCTGGCTTTGAATTCATTATGTACCGGAGGACGACCTTGAACTTCTGGTCCTCTGGCCTCTCTCTACAGAGTACTAGAGTCACAGGTGTGCACCAGCACTCTCAGGCTTCACATGGGGCTGGGGTGGACCCTAGGGCTTCTCTCCGCCCACCCGAGGAGCTGCGCTCTATCCCTGCCAGCATGAATTTCACTTTGGTGTATGTGCTCCATTGCTGTGGGAGTGCTGTTCTTGTTCTTATTGATCTGGGATAACCTAGGTGTCCTCACGTAACTGACATTGAAATTCCCCAATGTATTGCCGTTAGAGTCAGTGCAGCAGTGAGAGCCTCACTGGGGGAAGAGGGGTCCATGGCTTTGAACTGTGCCATGACACCTGCCCCTGCATCAAATGGAACTGCAGATTCAGGTCCCTGTGGCTACCCACAATGCCTTTCAACGCCAGCCCTCCGAGTGGCATTTTCCTTTCACCTCGATGACCTCTTTTCCTGATTTTTGAAAAATTCTGCATTTGGAATTTTTGCTACAAGCCTCCCCACCCCCCACCCCGCCCTATTTGTCCATCCTCTGTAGAAAGGGGGCAGAGTGGTTGGTCCTGTTCTGGAGGCTCAAAGGGAGGGTGGCTCAAAGTGGCTGGAAAGCCCTGTGGTAGGGTGTCAGCTCCTGCAGGACCATACGTCCTGGGGTTTCTGTGCAGTTGTGGGTATAGGAGCACAGAGCTACCTCAGCCATCCCTTGAGCCTGTAGCAACACCCCAGACTCCATCTTTCTCTGTCTTGATAAAACAGGGGGTGCTGCCTGGACCAACACAGATTCCTAAGGCATGTGAACAGGAGAGCCTGGAGGGAAGATGCTAAGTCACGCTTTGGGGAAAGCTTTTCATGGTGTCTGAGGTCCCATTTTTTTTTTAAAACTGAAGGCAAGGGCTAGGATGATAGCCCAGATAACAAAGTAAGTTGAGGGCCTGAGTTCGATCCCTTAGGACCAACATAAAGAGCCAGGCGTGACGACACACACCTGTCATTCCAGAGTCAGGGGCAGTAGAACAAAGTTGGATCCCTGGAGCTTGCTGGGCAGGTAGCATGGTCTTCCTGGTCAGCATAGGGGGTATTCGTGTGCACATGAACACGCACATGCACGTATGTGCACTCACATGCACACTTCCCTGCAAAACCCTGAGGCTAACAACAAGCCAGTGTATGCTCTCAAAGTACAAGAGGAGCTGATGAGCAGGGACAAGGAGGCCAGAGGGCAGCACAGGGCACGTAACTTGTGAGAGAGATGAGCATATTCAACAACAAGTGTCACAGGGTGTCCAGTGAGGCCAGAGAAATGCTGTTGGATTTGGCCAATCCAGTGTGAGGAGAGTTTAATGACTAGGTGTGCGGGGTGGGTTGGAGGGGGGTGTTGGATAGCTCAGTGGGTAAAGGCACCTGCTGCCAAGTCTGATGATCTCAGTTGAATAACCAGGATCTACACAGCAGAGGAAAAGACTGACTCCCCTATGGACTGTAGTATAGAGGAGTGTTTAACAGCCCAGATGTGTGGGTGCACTGGATAACAGACACACAGTGCTTGTAAAAGGCCATAGAGGTGACCCAGTCACTGACCTCAGGAGCAGCGTCCATGTTGGCTAGCCCTTCAGTCCTTCTGTCTGTCCATGGGGCCATTTTACTAAGAGATTGAGGGATAAACCAAGTGTGAAAATTCCACTCGACCCTCCACTATGGTTCAAAAGGAGACTGTAAGTCGCACCCAAGCACACACTTTGGCCGGCTCCCCACTGTGTGCGTGTGTGTGGAAGCAAAGCGTTTACTGAGTCTCTGTCAGTGTTTCTCCTGCTTTGGGGAGCCTTTCGGTAACTCGAGAAAACGTTTCCTGCCTTTAGGAGAGAGGGACCTCCTCATGACCGAGGGGAGAGAGACTCATTCTTTTGCCAGCATATCAGAGTGAAGAATGGAGCTCAGAGGATCTTGAGACCAGTCAGAGACCTAATTAGTGGTTGTGATTTTCAACTGCTCCACGGTTGTCATACGTTAATAGATGGTACTAGGAGGAGGCTCGATAGGAGCAGAGGGCGATGGGACCAGAATGAGTGGTTTAATGTGGCCTCAGTCTTCCCCCCTCAAATCAGCCTTTGTCTCTTCTCTACCCGGCACTACAGAGGCACCAGTTCTAGGCCAACGGCACTACACCTGTTCGTACCTGGTCCTGCCCTGGCACCTGGCTCCGTCTGACCGTGGGGACAGTTCTGGTGACTCTATGCTGCTGTGTCCTAGGCCTGCCACTTGCTAAGGGGATGGGCACAGGAAAATGTCCTCAGAATGTTCAAGGGACAAGTTAACTGCGGTGTCGGGAATGAACTGAGGTCAGTTATACCAGCCCACCATGTTCCCTGTGATTTACCACCATTCCCAAAGCAAAGGGGTCAGCGCTAAGGGGGCGGCTGTATGTCTGTCTTGTCAGGGAAGATTTTAACTGCCAAGGCTGAGCAGAAGAGTGGCTGCTCCTGGCTCTGGGAGGTGGGTCAACAGCCACCTTCAAGAGTTTTGCCATAAGTGGCAGCATGTGGCTGTTCCATGCTCAGAGAGATCAGGGACTTTCCTTCCTTCTGTTGAGCTCCTGCTGTCCGGGGTTTGTTCTGCACACCCCCCTTCCACTGTTATTTCTGCCTTGTTGCTGCCGGGAGCTCTAGCACCGCCCGCCCACTGCTCCCTCCTTTTCCTGAAGCCGTGGACAGCCTTCCAGTTCTGCTGCTCTCGGAATGCCCGGATCTTGTCCCCGCTGAAGAAGACTACTTCAGAGTCTCGTCATCTCCAATGGCTACAAAGGGATACTCAGGGTTTCTCTGCTTCCACTTTCTCACACTTTGAGTTCACAGCCAGGATTATCTTTCTTGCAACACTATTTGCAAAAGCAAAATTATCAAACAGACAAATGCACTCACACACAAACATATGCATGCACACAGGGAGGTTGTGTTTCATGTTTAAGACAGGGTCTCACTCACTATGTCACTGTGGCTGGCTTTGAACTTGCGGTGATGTGCCTCTCCTGTGCTGGTGTTACAGGCATTCACAACCACACCCTGCGCACGGTTAAGTATTATTTACCCTTAAAGAGGAACACAGTTTGGGAAAAGATCTTTACCAATCCTACAACAGATAGAGGCCTTATATCCAAAATATACAAAGAACTCAAAAAGTTAGACCGAGGGAGACAAATAACCCCTATTAAAAATGGGGTTCAGAGCTAAAACAAAGAATTCACAGCTGAGGAATTTTAATGGCTGAGAAACACCTAAAGAAATGTTCAACATCTTTGTCATGGGAAATGCAAATCAAAACAACCCTGTGATTTCACCTCACACCAGTGAGAATGGCTAAGATCAAAAACTCAGGTGACAGCAGATGCTGTCGAGGATGGGAGAAAGAGGAACCCTCCTCCATTGTTGGTGGGATTGCAGACTGGTACAACCATTCTGGAAATCAGTCTGGAGGTTCCTCAGAAAATTGGACATTAAACTGCCTGAGGATCCAGCTATACCTCTCTTGGGCATATACCCAAAAGATGCCCCAACATAAAAAAGACATCTATGTTCATCGCAGCTTATTTATAATAAGAAGCTGGAAAGAACCCAGATGCCCTTCAACAGAGGAATGGATACAGAAATGTGGTACATCTACACAATGGAATATTACTCAGCTATCAAAAACAACGAAGTTTATGAAATTTGTAGGCAAATGGTTGGAACTGGAAAATATCATCCTGAGTGAGCTAACCTAATCACAGAAAGACATACATGGTATGCACTCATTGATAAGTGGCTATTAGCCCAAATGCTTGAATTACCCTAGATGCGAGAACAAATGAAACTCAAGAGGATGATCAAAATGTGAATGCTTCTCTCCTTCTTTAAAAGGGAAAAGAATACCCTTGGCAGGGAAGAGAGGCAAAAGATTAAACAGAGATGAAGGACACCCATTCAGATCTGCCCACATATATATATATACAGCCACCCAATTAGACAAGATGGATGAAGCAAAGAATGCAGAAGTGTAGACGCTCCTGAGAGACATACAGCCAGAATACACAAATACAGAGGCGAATACAGCAGCAAACCACTGAACTGAGGAATAGGACCCCATTGAAGGAATCAGAGAAAGAACTGGAAGAGCTTGAAGGCTCTGAGACCCCATAAACAATGCCAATTAGCTTCCTGGGACTAAGCCACTACCTAAAGACTATACATGGACTGACCCTGGACTCTGACCTCATAGGTAGCAATGAATATCCTAGTAAGAGCACCAGTGGAAGGGGAACCCCTGGGTCCTGCTAAGCCTGACCCCCCGGGACCGAATTAGACTGTGGGGGGGGGGGGGGAAATGGGGGGGGGGTGGGGAGGGGAACACCCATAAGGAAGGGGAGGTGGGGGGATGTTTGGAAACCCCTAAATGTAAATAAGAAATATCAAGTTAATAAAAAAAAAAAGAGTTCAAAAAAAAGTCATATAATATTTAACAGTCATATTAGCCAAATAATCTAGCATAATATCCCTAATCAAGTTTAGTTTTGGTAAATTGAACCTTTTATAAAAGACATTATGTCAGAATGAAGATCTGGGATGAAGAAAGAACGAAGGCACACATGTATGAAGGATGCCATGTGAAACCCATTACTGTGAATGATACACTAGTGAACCTGACAAACAAAGGCTGTTACTCATAATCAACATCAAATTCATACTATTATTATGTGTAAATAATTACAAAGAAATATAATAAATAATTCATTAGCTCATAGAAATAAGCATCATATGTCAGCTACTTCAAGACATGTTTGTTTCCTTTTGATTTAAAATAAAAAAAATTATTTCTTTTCTTTTACACACTAGAGTTTGTAACATCTTTTTTGGAGTATATTTGATAAGCTCATTCACTTGTTTATAATGTGTGATGACAAAATCAGAGTAACCCATTGTTGTTCCTGTAGGAATTTACTATTTATTTGGTACAGAAAATTTCAACTCTTGTACTTATTCCAAAAATATATAAAAATATTGTGAACTTAAAAAAAAAAAAAAAAGAGGAAACACAGTTACGCCGTTTTTGGGAAGTGATTGTAATGAGATTATAATAAGATAGACTGTCAGACTCTGAAAGGTGGACACCACACCTTTTTATTGACTTTATACAGAGCCATAAAACCATCTGTGTTTATATAGACAGATAAATGTGGCCAAAGTACATGATGTACTTGGGAGAAATTTGTATGAAATTCAGTACTTGGCCACTTGCAATAGGCACATTATGGTATCAACTAGGTGTCCATCAATGAATCTCTCTCTCTCTCTCTCTCTCTCTATCTCTATATATATATATATATATATATATATATATATATATACACCACACACACACACACACACACACACACACACACACGCCCACAAGGAGCATAGCTCAAACAAAGTTAGACTCAAGGAGATGAGCATCTCGGTGATTTACACAGGACCCACAGGAAAGTCCAGATATAGAAAGGGTCAGCCCTATGGTGAAGGCTTTTCAGTTTGACAGGCATTTGTCAGGCCTGTGAAGTACTGAGTGCCGGAGTTACCGCCATACAAAGGCCAATAGAGCCACGGGAATTGCAGCCTGTGCATGGCCCTGAATTTCCTCAGATAAAGAGACATGGCTCTGTGTTACAAGACCATCTCCGTAGTTTATTGATTATCCCTAGACCAGGTACGGGGATGGACTGGATTTAGATGTGCTTAGGAGACGCTCCTGTGTTGTGTGTCAGAGTGTTTCCAGAGAGAGGTAACTAAAAAGGTGAGCCTAAGGGCCTGGCCTGAATAAAAAGGGGGAAAGGAGAAAGTGCAATGACCTTAGCATTCATGTCCCTCTCTCTGCCTTCTGACCGAGGATACAACAGGACAGCTGCCAGGGAGCTGTAGGAAGACCCCGTGGCTCAACTAACAGGGGCTGTGGATCTAAAATTCAAGAATAGCTCCTGTGGCAGGAGGGTGTGTGGGACCCACTCATCAGGACTCATCCTGGCTGGACTGGCATAGTCGCAAGAAGTTAACATCCTTGCTAAACCTCACTCGGTGCCCCCAACTTTGTTCAGCACAGTCTGTCACTTCCCCAGAGTAAATACACGAGTTGTGTCTCTGTGCTCGACTGTTGTTTGTGATAAGCCCAGGTGAGTCTCAAACTCATGGGCCTCCTGCCTCAGCTTCCCCAGTGCTGAGATTACAGGTGTGTATCACCATGACTGTCTTGACACACTTTAGAGAGTCCTAATTGACCTCTCTGTCACTGTGATATAACACCGACCAAGAGGAATTTGGGTGTGGGTGTGGGTTATTACAGGGGACAGTCCATTGTCGGGAAAGCCACAGTAGGGGCGCCATGCAGGAACCTGGAGGCAGGAATTGAAGCAGATACCCCACAGATCGATCTGAGGGAGCAAGTCCTCAATTGAGGTTTCTTCTTCCCAGGTGTGGGAAGTTCTTTGTCAAGATGATAAAAACTAACCTGTATATATATATATATATATACACACACGCACACACACACACTCACGCACACATATACACATGATACCTGTTAGCCAGATCTAAAATATGAAAAATACAGTTCTAAATATACCCAGAGAACACTCACCAACAACATCAAAATTCAAGGATTGTTCACACAGTTGTACCGGTTCCGTGGAAGCACATCTTAAGTCATGACTTGCAGGGATAACACCGTGTCTGAAAATAACTTGCAGGCTAGAATATCTCACTAACAAACTCTTCTGGCTAGGCTCAGTGATGTCGACCCCCAAACTGCGGAGGGTGTGAACTTCCCATTCTTTCAATGTTAATGCAGTTTCTTCCATCCCATAAGCACCACTGATCAAGTCAACAGCACGCAGCTGTCTAGTAATGCGTCTGCAGCACTGTGAGTGGGCTCAACAGTTTACAAACACAGTGAAGACAGCGATTTCTCCTCTTCTAGAACCTATCAAAAGCCAGTAGCTCAGTCACAAAGGCTCAGGTCTATGAGCACCACTGCCTTCCATAACCTGATGGTTGCTGGGGCCAGCACAGGAGGCAGAATGGTTGCGTTGAGCCTGGAGGATACTTTGTAACTGAGCTTCTAGAACTGTTTCCGGGCTGCTGCTGCTGCTGCTGCTGCTACAGTTCCCAGAGAGCGCTGTTCTCTCTGAGCCTGGCTGACCTTGCCCAGTTCTCCTTCAACCTTCTCCTGTGACTCACACCTGCTCTGCTCTATTCTGACTCCCCCTCCTCAGAGCCAGCCAGCTGTCCACACCAGGTGTGGCTTGGGGAACTCAGGGACCCAAGTAAGTTTCCATGAGCCACAGATATATGTGGGGCATGTCTAGATGTGTTTGGCTAAGGTGACTCCATGTCCCAGCCTGCTGTGACCACTCCTCCATCTTCAGGAGCACACCACAGGGGAAGGGACAAAGCACAGGGGGTGGGAAGCACAGTCCCCTCTTTGATGGTCAGGAGGGACCTGGGATCATCACCTGGCACTTGGGGCCTGGAGCCTCCCACATGGTGTTTCCCCCTGCCCAGCTCATGCAAAGCACCGTGTATGTAAGGATATACAGAAGTCACTTTGAAAAGAAAAGGCTCCATTAGATATAAAAAGCAGATTGCAATCCAGAAAGGGTTTCCGTGCCCCTATGGTCACTTCGTGTGAACACACATCACACATGCCAAGCTCAAAAAGGTACTTTCAACTAGGAAATATTGAACAGTTTGCTTATGTTTTCTGAGGTTGCTATTCTGAGCTTTTAGTTCTGAATGCCAGGCTACCATCTTCTTCCGCCTATTCCCCCCTTTCCTCCACTTGAAATATGTTTCTTTCCTAAGTATTGTTTTATTTTTCTAACCTACATGATTGATTCATTCTTCTGACACCAGAAACAATGAGCAGGGCTGGACCTTTGGAATATCCGGCCTGTGCTGGCATTTTGCTCCAATGCAAAGAGAAACAGGGAGTCAAAGAAAGAAGGCCCCTAGTGATAACACACTGAACTCAGGACAGTGGTTCCCGGTGAGCTCTACTGGCTTAACCCTCACAGCCAAGAAGCATGGGACTGTCTGAAACCAAGTCCGAAGATAAACCCTTCCTTTATGCTGCTTCTAGCGGGTAATTATCACAGCGGTGAAAAGCCTCACACATTTACAAACAACCAGAAAGACTATCAGCTGAGACCATCACAACACCACCCTGCCCGGGAAAGGTTAAGAGAGCAGGAAACAACAACAGCACTGCACGGAACACGGAAGGCTGGGTGGTCCCTCTTGGCACGTCTCCTAAGCACGTCGCCTGCCTTTATCACTCGTAATCCTGTAGTGGGTGAATGCGTGACCGTAAGTCCAAAGAGCAGGTACAACTGTGTTTGCGTCTGCATTATTTTGAATGGATCAAAGCTGCAAGTAGGGATGGGAATACAGCTCAGTGGAGAGATTTTTCTTAAGTGCATCGGACCCAGGCTTCACTCTCAAGTCCTATGAAAAGACAAAAATCACTAAGGGTAGAGTGAATACAGTATACGCAGCAGTAGGGAGGATTTCACCAACACACTGTTGACTAAGCAGGATGATTTATACTACAAGACTCCCTCTCTACACCAAGCTTGGAATTAGTCAAATCCAGTGTAAAGAGAATTTCTTGTGCTGCTTGGAAGCATCACCTGTCAATCAAAAAGCCTATGGCCAATGAGCTGATGTAGGAAATAGGAGGTGGGGCTTCCAGCAGAGAAAGAGAGGAATTCTGGGAAATAGGTGATGAAGATTCACCCTAAACTCTAAGGAGGAGACAGATGCATAAACCCGAGAAGAGGTAACTAAACCGGGGAAGAACATAGTCTAGAATAAACTGGATTATTGAGGTATGCGCTAGACGGAGAACAGAGCCAAAGCTTATGGCCTGAGCATTTATTCACAAAATATTAAGTCTCAGAGTCGTTAACTTGGGGAAACTTTGGTATGGCTACATTTAAAAGCTCCCATCTAGGGGTTGGGGATTTAGCTCAGTGGTAGAGCGCTTGCCTAGCAAGCGCAAGGCCCTGGTTCGGTCCCCAGCTCCGAAAAAAAGAAAAGAAAAACAAAACAAAACAAAACTCCCATCTACAATCCAGCGTGGGAAGGAGCTGGAAAACAGGTCACGTCTATGCTCAGGAGAGATTAATGGCCACACACCTACAATTCATGAACCTTTCTATATGAACATTACACTTCAATTAAAATCTTATTTAAAGGAAGCGTTTCTATGATGAAACCCGCCCCACCCCCCGTTTTCATCTTGGTATTGATGAGCAATCAGCTAGGTCATCATCAAACAAACCCAGAATTCTCCATCTGCCTCTTCTTCCAGGAGTGACCCCCCCGCCCCCGCCCCCGCCTCCTCCCCTGCCTCGATTGCTTCTATGCCTGAATAATAATATTAAGTATTTCATTCACATTTGATGGCATGGTCCTCGTTTTGGAATGTTTACATCTGTACTTCAGCTAAAGTATGGTATGGAAAGAATTTTAACTGAGTTTTCTCCCCCAGTAAATAACGACTAACTTGCTAATCTAGTTCATTAACTAGCAACATCCTACATCCGGAGCAAACACTGCCTGGGATCTGTGTGGTCCCTGCTTCTAGACTTCCATTCTGATTACAGTTAATGTGTTTGCCACTGAATGGCTTCTGCCAGTGAGCAACCTTTGGCAACGTTAGCCTTCCTTGGATCTTCTTTCCTGTTGATTATTCTGATGGTGTTCAATAACGGTTGAACTCTGTCCATATAAAAATATCCCATCGATAGCCATTCCACCATGTGGATCATAGTAGCATCATTAGAGGCCCAAGTCTTCTCGAGCCTGGAATAGTTGCCATGTTGCTAACTTCACACACTATTTGTGGTACTGCTCCATTGGTCAGTAAACCTGACCACCAGTGGTCTGTGAGCCTGACCACCAGGCTGTCCTGTTTCTGCTGGCTGGCTCCTGTGTGAGGACCACAAGTGTCCCATAAACATGGCACCTTTGATAGCTTACAGGTGATGAGCCAACAAACTTTCCAGTATAATGCCCATGTGCAAACAAGAACCAACTCTATCGACCATGTCTGCCTGACAGTTGGGACCGGGCTGGAATAGAGGTCACAGCAGTGGCTGTCCCCTGTCAGGAGAACCAGATGAAGCTGTGGGGATGTCTAGATCCTACTGGATGCAGATGGCACTGAGCAACCTTGTAGTATGTCAGGAGATCTTAATTCTTCTTCTTCTTCTTCTTCTTCTTCTTCTTCTTCTTCTTCTTCTTCTTCTTCTTCTTCTTCTTCTTCTTCTTCTTCTTCCTCCTCTCCTCCTCCTCCTCCTCCTCCTCCTCCTCCTCCTCCTCCTCCTCCTCCTCCTCCTCCTCCTCCTCCTCCTCCCTCCTCTTCTTCTTCTTCTTCTTCTTCTTCTTCTTCTTCTTCTTCTTCTTCTTCTTCTTCTTCAGCAAAACAGCCATGTTACTTTCAGAAGTCTCCACTAAGGGATATTACATCTTTCATGATTTTGGTGTTTTTCTGTTTTTCCTCTGAAATGTTTTTATTTACAACATCTATGATCATATTGGGAATATTACTTGCTCATAACTCTTAGATGTATACAGTTTATCTAGAATAAACTGGATTATCGAGGTATGCGCTAGACAGAGAACAGAACCGAAGCTTATGGCCTAAGCATTTATTCACAGAATATTAGGTCTCAGAGTCGTTAACTTGGGGGAACTTTGGTATGGCTACATTTAAAAGCTCCCATCTACAATCCAGCGTGATTTTTAAAAAAAATATGTAATTAATTTTCATTTTAAGTTGATTCCCCCAGGAATTTGTTCTTTGGGGTCTTTCACACATTGACTAAGTCCTCTCTCTCTCTGACCATGTCACCACCCCTTAACTTAATAAGTCAGTAGATTGTTATTTTCTTGTTGTGAAGGGAGGGGATGACAAATGTCTTAGTGACTTTCCTATTGCCCTGAAGAAACACCATGACCAATGCAACTTACACAAGAAAATGTTTGATTTGGGGCTCACAGCTGCAGACTATTGTGGCAGGAAGCATGGCAGGCAGCAGGCACACAGGTAGGCAGCAGGCAGGCAGGCAGCAGGCAGGCAGGCAGCAGGCAGGCAGCAGGCAGGCAGCAGGCAGGCAGGCAGGCATGCAGGCAGGCAGGCAGCAGGCAGGCAGGCAGCAGGCAGGCAGCAGGCAGGCAGGCAGCAGGCAGGCGGGCGGCAGGCGGCAGGCAGGAGGGAGGCGGGCGGCAGGCAGGCAGGCAGCAGGCAGGCAGGCAGGCAGGCAGCAGGCAGCAGGCAGGCAGGCAGGCATGCACAGCTCTGGAGCTGGAGTTGAGAAGTCACATCTGGAGATTCTACTATGGGGCAGAGAGGAAGGGAGGGGACTGGAGTGGTGTGGGTTTTTGAAACCTCAAAGCCCTCCTCCAAGAAGCCCATACCTCCTAATCCTTCCCAAACAGTTCTACCAAATGGACACCAAACATTCAAATATATGAGTGTTGTGAGAATCTGGGATTTTGATTTCTTTTTAAAAACATGGAAATATTATAAGAACGTGTTTTCATTTTAATCCCAGGTGTGGGCTGCAGGTCTGTTGTGGACTGTCTGCAGCAGCTGTGATTTGCCTTGTGCTTACCGGAAGCATGGTTTTGTCAGCTGTAGATAATTTTTGCAACTGTGTGACGTTTGGGTTTCTGGTAACTTTCCAGGGGTGCATAAATGCTAGAGCTCCAATAGTCAGGTGATCATTTAGGGAGGTCAGTTGTAGCCTTGTTAGTTAGCTGTGGTCAAGGAAAAAAAACAAAAGGAAAGAAATTCGATTCGGGGGTTTTCCTAATTCCTCCCTCCCCTCTGTCCTTGTTTCTCTCCTATCTAGTGTTAGGGTGTGAAACGGGGGTTGGGGTGGGGTAAGGAGTGGGAAAAGAAGAACCCACAAAGTAGGAAAGACCAGCTATATATGAGCTCATCCAAACCATCACACTAAGTTTTCAACTTTTAGGATTTTATTGGAATTTAATATATTCTGGATACAGGTACGCGTCAACTAGATAAGTGAGCTTGGTCTCCTTCCTGTGGCTTGGGTTTTTGACTGCATGTATGTATGTGCACCACACATGTGCAGTGCCCACAGAGGCCAGAAGAGAGCATCTGGTTCTCTGGAAAGTAGTTGTCTATGTGTCTCCCCCCAACACACACACACACACACACACACACACACACACACGCGTGCGCGCACATAAGTTGTTCCAGAATTTCTAGAAAAATCCTTACCAATTAAACAGGCATGCTGCTTCGATGTAAAGTCAGCCAGCAGTGTGACCATGTGTGGTGGGCTGCGTGTAACTGGCCCCCACAGGCCCACAGGGAGCAGCACTATTCGGAGGTTTGGCTTTGTTGGAGTGGGTGTAGCCTTGTTGGAGTGGGTGTGGCCTTTGTTGGAGTGGGTGTGGTCTTGTTGGAGGAAGTGTGTCATTTAAGCTTTGAGGTCTCCTAGTGCTCAAGCTCTGCCCAGTGTGAAACAGCTTCCTCCTGGCTGCCTTTAGATCAAGATATAGAACTTTCAGCTCCTTCTCCAGCACCATGTCTGACTGCGTGCTGCCATGCTTCCTGCCATGATGACAATGGACTGAACCTCTGAACGAGAAGTCAGTCCCCAATTAAATGTTTTTCCTTTATAAGAGTCAGCGTGGTCAGGGTTCTTTTCACAGAGATAGAAACCCAAAATAAGACACCATGTTAGGTCATTACAAACACTATGCTATCACTGTGACTATATTTTGGCTTTTCTGTCATTCCATGTGTCTAGATTTTCTCCTTTAAAAACAATGTACTTATTATATCGTGTGTGTGTGTGTGTGTGTGTGTGTGCATGCACACCTGAGTGTATATGTGTTCACCTGGGTGTACGTGTGTGCACCTGGGTGTATGCATGTGCACCTGAGTGTATGTGTGTTCACCTGAGTGTACATGTGTGCACCTGAGTATATGTGTGTTCACCTGAGTGTATGTGTGTGCACCTGAGTGTATGCGTGTACCTGAGTGTGCGTGTGCACCTGGGTGTACGTGTGTTCACCTGAGTGTATATGTGTGTTCACCTGGGTGTATGTGTGTTCACCTGAGTGTATGTGTGTTCACCTGAGTGTATGTGTGTTCACCTGAGTGTATGTGTGTACACCTGAGTGTATGTGTGTGCACCTGAGAGTACGTGTGTACACCGTGTGCATGAAGGTGACCTGCTCCACTTCCCCATAGAGCCTCTCCTGGATCAGAAGAGCCAGAGACGGGGGTTCCACAAGGGCAGGCATTCAGTCTTTGTCCCTGACAGGCCAGCATTCCTCTTGCCTTCCCTACCACCTTCCCATTTCCCCATTCACGATGTAGCAGCCATTCTTCTTAGGCCTGTTTAGATTCTGTTTTAATTAATTACTTATTAATTAAATTGACAGAGTCTTACTCCACAGCTCAAGCTGGCCCGGAATTATGTAACCCAGGCTGGCCTCAGACTCGAGGCTAATTCTCCTGCTTAAGTTTCCCAAGTGCTGGGATTCTAGACAAGTGTGAGGCACTGCTGGCCTGGGGTGCTGTATTATACCTTTAATTTCTATTTATCAACTAAGTCGGTCGTGATTTTATATCTCCCCATCCCAAAGGTGGAAGCTCTATGCTGGAGACAGAATTTAAAAGATGACTTTGATATCTTCCTTCCTCTGCTACTCTTTGGGAATAAAACCTACTCGGAAGCACACCAGCTCCCAGTGGGTCAGGCCACACGGCATCAAATAGTCAAGCTCAGCAAAAGCGGCTTCCTCACGCTGTCTGCCTTGTGTGTGTGGAAGGGCTCATGTAGGGGGGCTGAGCTGGGAGCAAGGCTGCCATTCTGGTATCAGCATCCTTGCACATGGGTTTTCAGCTCCGGGATCCCTCCTCCTCCCCAGAGGACTCTTTCTTAAAGCTCCTTCAACAGGAGGATTTAGTGCTCGCCATGATCTCGTTTTATCTGCTGGGTGGTATTACGATTTTTTCCCCCTGACACTGGAATCTAAAAAGAATCAACCACAAAGGCTGCAAGGGCAGAGGCCGCGTTGGGGTCACGGCGTAAGTGCGGTAATTCCCGCCACTAATTGAGAGGGGTGGCTAGGGTCAGAAGGCACTCAGTCTTGAGGGGCAGCTCCCAGATGCTCTGGATGTGAAGGGATTATGGAGATGCTGTGGTCCAGCAAGCTCTTGCTCCAAAGAAAATCTCCACCGGGAGAGGGAATCACAATGACAGGCTGTCCTATTTCAATTCGAATACAAAGGGAAATAAGAAATGTCTGCCCGCTCACTGGGGGACAGATAGGACCTAAAGCCACAGTTGGAGCCCTGATGGTCCCCTTGGTCTTTATTGCTGCGCCTGTCTTTTCTGTTTCTTCTCTTTATTCCTGCTCCCTCGGACTCCCCCACATCCTCAGTTCCTCTTATCCCCCAGTTCCTTACCAACCATCCTTCTCCTCCTTCTTCCTCCCTCCCTTCCCCTTTCTTCCCTTCCCCCATTTCCCTATTCTTTCCTTTCCTGTGTGCACAAGCTGTACTGGAGATCTGTCCCAGGGCCTCACACTGATAGGAAAGTGCTTAGACACTAAGCCACACCCCCAGCCCTCTGCTTTATAAGAAGATCTTTTATTCTCCTATTAAATAAATAAATAAGTATATATATATATACACACTTAAAGAATATATAAAAAGTATATATATACTTAAAGAATATATATATATATATATATAATATATATCTTTATCCCAGAGTGGCCTCGCACGACACTGAATTTCTGATATTCCTTCCTCCACCTCCTGAGGGCCGAGATTACAGGCATGAGCTTCCCTGTGGGACTGTAGCTAACGTTTCCCCTGTATTCTTTAGATAATCACCTGACATTGCTCCATTTATCTGAGAGGACAAGGCGTTTGTCTTGTTCACCAGTTCGTTTCCCTTTCTAAGGACACTGCTGACTCAGTCGCCACTCAGTAAATATGAATGACTACGTAAAGCGACTGTTGAGAATGGAAGCCCCGAACTCTCGTGCTTGGTCTTGGGGGATGATGCCATCAAGTGGCTTGCAGTCACACTGTGTGTTCACCCCCAGCCTGACCTCGCTCTCACCTTCTCTAGCATCATTCCCTTAGGTTGGATGAAGGAAGGCTGCCTTCCTTCACCACCTTGGGCTGCTCATGAGACACACTCCACAGACGGGTAACAGACACTGGGGTTCCCTCTCCATCCTGGGGGACTCTCCCCCCAGACATCTGAAGCTAAGCTTCTGCATGCTCTTCAGACTGTCTGCAGAGTCTCCTGGGCTCATCTCCATCTTTCCAGCACCATCAGCCATCAGCCGGCAGGACGTTCAAACGGCCCTGTTCCCCGGTATCTCTGACTTCCTGAAATTATGCTGTAGCTGGGGTCTTCTTCACTATGCTATATGTCAGTTGCTACCTGTGGTGTTTGATGACTGTCTGACCCTGTGCAGCCAACTCTGCACTCTCATCTTCCCACGGGGCTTTTGGGGTCTTATGTCCACTCTCCTGTCATAGGAGCTCACCAGTGATGTTCCCGGGCTCAGTCCTTTTCAGCACTCATCCGGGAGGTCATCTCTTTTCTTCTGCTTAGCGAGTCTTCCTGTGTCTTCCATTTTGTCGACGGAGGAAGGATCTGGCTTTCTTGGCTGTGTCTCTCTGGAGCTTTCCCTAGGATGAATTGAGTCATCTCTGCATCCCTGAATCTCTTCTTCTGTTCACTGTGGATAATTCCGGTCCATATTCTAGGGCTTATATTGACATTCTCCGCAACCCTCGCTCCACACTTTTCTGACCGCCATTTTTAACCAAGCTGTGAAGCTTTCTCAGTCCCTGATTGCGTCTCCCCCCCACCAACCCTATTTCCAAACACAGTGACTCATGAAATCCCTGGCAATGACAATATATTTTTGTTTATTTTTGGTTTTGTTCTTAACAGGTCTCGTGCATCCCAGGCTGGCTTTGAGTAAGCCCTGCAAGTGAAGAAGAGTGTTACTCCCACCTCACCACCCGGGCTCTGGGGTTTGCGCTATGCACCTTCACCCCTGGTTTATTTGGGTTATTTTTTTTCCTGCTCCTTTTACTACCCTATTTTCTCCAAAGTCTCTCGGTTTCTCTGGGTGTCGTAATCTTCTTTCGTTCTTGGCCTTTTGGACTATCTTATGATCCTTAGTCATCAGGCGTCTGGTCCTAAACTGTGACACAGAGAAGGGAAACTACCATCGGCACCGTGACTTCAGGGTGGGAGCGGGGATGCTGAGACATCTGTGGATTCACCCAGGAAGCTTCCCTACCCAGGCTCCCCTTTCCTCGCCCTTCAAGCTGATTCTCCCAGAAGCCACTCAGAGGGAGGTCATGCTCAGGTGTCCTCAGGAGGTCTCCTGTCGGGGGATGACAGACATGAAGACCACGCCATGGACAGAAAGAGTTCCAGGGGAGGCCTGGGCTTGGAGAATTAACCAAGACATGCACGCAGGAAGGTCATGACTCCAAGGTTCGCCTTTCATACAAAAGCAAAGAGCTGAGCTTCCGAGCCATGCTGTAGCCCGTCCTCCAGATGCATAGCTACGAGACTGCGTGCCCTGGGGTATTGGCTATGTGCTTGCCGACACCTGCTTCTAATTTTCCCCATTTGACAGATTCCTTTAAGTTTTTCCCCCTTCAAGTTATCCCAAATAAGAACTGTAACTACATTCAAAGTAAGTGGGCAGGGTGGGCAGGGGAGCGGATAATAGCCATGAAAGCACAAAGCTCACCGAGGTACCACATTGTTAGTGGTTTTGTCTGTGCCCGACTCCAGAGGCCAACTGTGTAGTTCAAACGGTGCTTCTTTACATCTCCCAGATGCAAGGGAAGCACCCTGTGCCATGACTTGTGCTGGGACCCACGGCTTTATTCTTAAGTAATTTAATATGAGTAGGCTAGGCAAAGCTAGCTCGTGCGATGACTGTAACATCATGCAAAGAAGTCCAGTCTCAGTCAGGCTATAGAGAGTCAGGCATAGGGGCCCACACCTATAGGAAGCATCAGGCCTGCCAGGGCTACAAAGAGAGATGCTGTCTTAAAAGATCCCCAAACAAGCAAGCAGAAAGCAAGCAACAAAGGGTTTGTAGGGTCCCAGGAAGATAAAGCTTGAAACAACCATTAGATAATGTGTGGCAAGGGCTGGGGAGATGGCTCGGCAGTTAAGGATGCTGGCTGCTCTTACAGAGGAGCCAAGTTAAGACCCCAGAACTCATACCAGGCTGTTCACAACCACCTGTAACTCCAGCTCCAGGGGATTCAATGCCGTCTGGACTCTGTGGGCACCTGTATACACCTGGCACTCACGCACACGCACACACTCATGCACACACATACACACAGAAACTCAAGGCAGGTTTACTCTTCAGAATCAGGCAGCCAGGCAGAGAAAACCTGAATAGCCTATTACTTTGTTTCCATTGATACAATGAAACATCGACAAAAGCAACTTAAGGTAAAAAAAGAGTTTGTTTGGGCTCACAGTTCATGGATGCAATGCATCATGGGGGAAAGGCGTAGCAGCACCACTGCGAACCGTCTCAGGACATCCACAGCCAGTAAGCGGAGAGAGATTACGCTGGTGCTCAGCTCCCGTTCTCCCTGCTATTCCGTCTGGACTCCAGCCTGTGGGATGGTGCCTCCTACATTTTAGGGTGGCCCTCCTCATGCCAATTAACCTAACCTAGAGAAAGCAGAGGTGTGTTTCCATGGCGATCCTAAATCCTGGTGAAACCGAAGACAAAGCTTAACCACTGTGCCAACGCCTTTCTCTGTGTGAAATACTGGTTAGGTTACAAAGAAACAAAGCCCAACTGGTCTGTAAGAACCACACTGGTGACGCCCCAAAAGAAAGAAGTACACAGACCAGGATTCATGGCCTTGTGGGCGGGATCAGGGCAGCCAACTCCTGGCTCTCAGAGCTGCCCCGGCAGCTGGGCAGACACAGCTCCTGGGAGTCTGGCCTTTGAGAGCGGGTGTGGTAGAGCTGTAGTCTAGGAGTCTGTGTCTCAAGTATTCTTTTGTTTTCTGTACTGAAGCCTTTGCTGGACATATTTAAACCATCAGAATGTGGCTCCGGAGTCCCTGACAAGAAGCGTTTAGATGTATCAGAGAGTATCCCTAAGGTGAGACCAACTCCCTTTTCACGTTTTGTAGACTTCCTAACTCTAATCACCCTCCTCTGTGCACATGAACATGGTTTGCCAGCTTCAGAAGGGGACATAGCTAATCAGCACGGCCCTATTCCTCATGCCTCTTCCCCTCTTAGAAGAAACACATAGAGGTGTCAAAATCAAGTAGAACCCCAGATGTTTTTGGTTGAACCTAACCTAGAAAATGCGGAGGTCTGTTTCCACGGTGTGCCCATCTCTGCGTGCAACTCTACCAGTCCTGTTCACCAACAAGAGGGAAACTGAGTCACAGAGATGAGTGGACACACGTCCAGAGTCACTCAGGTAGTGACGGATGTTGAGAAAAAGTCGGGGCGAAGGTGACCGTGGAAAAGACCCAGGATTCCAAACTTTTGTGTCCCACCTCTGCTCTGGCTCTCTTCAAGCGCAAGTGAATTTAGACAACGTTGTAGAATAGGCTGAAATACAGAAGATTTACACTTTTCCTGCGGTAACCTATTCTTCCATTTGTTGTTCGTTTTTTGTTGTTGTTGTTGTGATTTTCAACTACAAATAATGACAAACTTTGATCTCCATTTGAAAGCAGGTCAGCTGTCCCAGCGACTGCCAATCACCAATCAGAATCTGTGTTCTTGGTCCTTTAGTCAGTCATTGACACCCAGCTCTCCCACCCACAGGTGCCACAAGGCCCGCCATGTCCTCAGTTGTCCCTGGCCTCAGCTTTGGATCTGACTAAGCAGCGTCCAGGGGTGGGGTTTCCTGCAGAGGAGGCTGGGGGCACTTTTCACAGTTCAAAGCAGCTTTCTTCATGGTGGCCATGCCAGGCCTCCAGGACTGGTCTCATGGGTAAACACAGTGCCCTCCCCCTCATCCCAAGAAGGTGAGGTAGCGCCTGAACTCTGTATTCATCGATTACACTGGCTGTCCCCTAAGTTTCTTGATGGCTGCCCCCGCTTCGTCAAGGGAGACGTCAGAGACCCTGGGAGAGGAACTCCGCCTGTTGAAATGAAAATAATGAACAAGCAAAAGAAACAGAAACCAGCGTGCTTACTGTGCTCAAACCAGCCATGCATCTGGATTGGAGAGCGTGATGAGGGGCAGGTGCTAAATGCTGAGACTGTCCTCTGGCTGTACGGACACCGACAGGGCCACAGCTGTGGAGAGCAACGTTAATCCACTCACCCTGCCATGGCACAGAGAATCAGAGGGAGGGAGGCGGGAGACAGCTTTGGGTCCAGGCTTCTGAGAGGATGGTTGCCCTTTGAGGAACCTTTCAAGTTTAAAGCCCAGGGGCTTCAGTGAATGTGACAGAGGTAAAGAAATAAATACCTTTCCACAAACTCCAGTGGGGCTGGTACCCCGCAGCTCTTCCAGCCCCAACCCCCACCCCCAACCTCAAAGCATAAAACCCCAAGGAAATACGTTGTCCCCTGCAGCCTGGCGAGTGACTTGCGGACTCACTTTTGTCCCTGTGCAAGAAAGGCAAACTTCTGGACAGCCAAGCAAATATGCTCTAAGGTTGGCCTGCTGATAATGCAGGGTCTCTCAAAACTGCATCTCCTGTTTTCTCGTTCTAGAAGGCCGCGGGCCTCCACCCAGGCAGGGTGGTGCCTTGTCTGGTACCTCTTTGGAGCAATTAACCACAGCAGTGGACTCATGACCTGTGGGGTGATCTTGGGTGATGGGTGAGCCATGTTACTTTTCTGAAGCTCATCGTCCCCCTACCCCTGGGGCTGGGGGCGTAGGAGCGCGTGCCACCGGGTCTATTGAGGACAGAGGGGAGCTGATGAAGAATTGGGGCCAAATAAACCCGGGGCCCCAGCACTTCTGGGTTATAATGTGCCTTCTTCACTTCCAGTCCGATGACATTGATTAAATCAGTGTCAACAAGATGACTTAACAACCTATTGATCTCGGCAAGTCGGCGAAAGCCATACCTCAAGCTGGCTGCTTGACATTCAGGGGATGAAAATTGACCTTTTCCTCCTCGGATTTCGGGCAATGATGTCATCTAGCTAATCCCAAGCCCGTGGCTTCTGCAGGCATCAGAAAGAATAATTTATGAGACGCTCACTGTGGGTGGCAGGGGGCTGTTCACAAGCTCAGCCCAAGACTCTGTGTTCTCCGAGGGCATAGTCGATAGAGGGAGACGTTTGAAACAATACCCGTGCGCTCATGTGTTCCTGGCTCACGAGTTCAGGGCTTCCCAAGGCAGCATGTTGATGCGGTCTCTGTACTTTCCTTGTCAAAGCATCCGGCTGCCCATGTACTAAGGTAGGCTAGACTCCAGCCTGGCGTCCGGCTGTCTAAGTTAGGGTAAAACTGCTCTCCATCGAGGGCTAGCTACAGACATTCTGAAGGCTCGGCTGTAAAGAACCTTGCCTACCAGAGAGAATGCTGGAGAGGGAATAAGTTGTTAAGATTTTAAATTGTTTCCTGTTGCAGAAACTCAGGTATCCTTATGTGGAAGGCTAATCCAATGAATGTGGGCTTGACTTGGAAGGCCACCTCGACGTAACCTTGGAATGGATCTTCTCTTAGGCTTTTACTGCTGTGAACAGACACCATGACCAAGGCAACTCTTATAAGGACAACATTTCAGTGGGGCTGGCTTCCAGGTTCAGAGGTTCAGTCCATTCTCATCAAGGCGGGAACATGGCAGCATCCAGACAGGCATGATGCAGGAGGAGAGTCTACATCTTCATCTGAAGGCGGCTAGGAGAATACTGGCTTCCAGACAGCTAGGATGAGGTCTTCAAGCCCACACACAGTGACACACCCACTCCAACAAGGCCACACCCACTCCAACAAAACCACACCCACTCCATCAAGGCCCTGCCCACTCCAAGGCCACACCCACTCTAACAAGGCCACACCTTCTAATAGTGCTACTCCCTGGGTAGAGCATATACAAACCATCACAGATGTCAGTGGTTTCAAGGCAAGGGAACTATTCCAGCCAACCTTAGCGCCTACACGTGATGATGACCAGCATTTAACTGACTCAGAGAATGTATGTTAAATACCACTAGGGTGACACTGGCCTAATGGCTTAGGATTTAGCAGTGAGTAAAACATAACCCAAGACCTCTGCTTTCCTGGCTTACGCGTCTTCCCTGAAACAGCCCATGTCCTAAGTGAGGGACTGACATGGTTAGGAGTGACACCCTGGGAAATAAATAGATGGCCAAAGAGGATCCAGGGATGCTGCGAGAGAGGGCAGATACATTCGGGCTAGGGCAGTCACCATAGGTCTTAGGCAAAGTCGCAGAGGAGGTGCGGGGCAGGCCGTACAGATACGATAGAGGGAGCAGCCTGGGATGATCGGATGGAGACCCAAGCTGGACAGCAGACAGATGCAGGCAGGAAGAGGCATCGCCAGAGGTCAGAGAGCAAAGCTGTGAAGGACTAGGCGGTGAGGGAGAGCCAGAGGCCATACGAGAAGAACTCCAGATTTCAGGAGCTCTGTTTTCACTCTGAGACGAACCAGGAGCTGTTGGAATGCTCTAAGCAGAAGCAAAATGTGGTTTGAATTATGCTCTAAAGCATGACACTGGCTGCTGAATCCAGTTCAGACAGGAGGGCAGAGGATGAAGGAGTCTGGTCGGGAGCTACTGTTAACAGCATAGGCATTCACATACAGATGTGTGCGGGTGCGGGCAAACACGTGTGCCCTCCCGTACATGCACGGATACCTGCAAAAGCGTGTGTGCTTGCTGACACTTGTCCACACGTACATGCGCAAAACAAAATAAGTTTGGGCTGGGTGTTTGGAGTTGTGAGGAGTATGGGGAGACCCTCTCCCCACATAAAGGGTTAGAAACCAAGGGACCCAATCTTGAATGCCAGTACAAGCGTCTTTAAACGCCATCCAACAAAGATGCGGCTGTGCGCTGTTATGTGAGCTCCACGATCTTGCCGAGCCCTTGATGGGGATGTTGGTCAAAGGAAACAGACTGAGTGACTCCAGAAGCCAGGGGAGACCCTCAGAAATAAAAGGGCTCTCTGAAGCGCCAGGAACCACATGGCTGTTAGCTGTGGTCAACACCGTTGCCCTTAGAATAAGGACTGGTGATTTCTGTGACAGGCCGCAGAGAACGTTTCCTCTCCTGTCTCCAGCTGCCTGGGCGCCTCCCATCCATGCTGGTCGTGCAGACGGCTGGTCAGCCACGGGTCTTCCCACACTGCCCTTGTATCCCTTGCTACCCTTTGCCAAGCCCGCGCGTTGCTTTCTGGTCTTAACTTCCTCACTGTTTGGCTTGAGTCAGTTTGATTCCTTCACAAGCTCTGCCCCCAATTCCCTGGCCTTATTCTCAGTCACCTTATCAGGGAGTGGGAAGAACATTTATAAATAGCGTGCTGGCATCATCCAAAGGGCCCCCGACAAACAAAGAAGTCCCCCGCAGACATCTACATCTGGGTCCCACATGGGCTGAAATAGCAATGCCCAAGTTCAAGTCCAGTCACAAGAAATGTGATACTGAGAGGGGGAGGGGGAGAGGTGGCCCCAGGGCCAGCTAGACAAAGCTATTGCCTCACAAACGGTGACTCAGAGTATCAGCGCCAGAGGAGGGAGCTGCTCCCTCAGACCTCAGTACCATATGTCCTCTCCCTAGGGAAGAGTACCATGCTGGAGCTTCCAGCAAAGGCTGTTGGAACCCCTCTATCTCCCTGCAGGGGATCCGGGTGAGCATTCCAGCAGCTCTGAGGAGGAGAGTGAATGTTGCCTTTGGCCTTCTGTGATTACCAACCATTCCTGGAGTTGGTGGTAACCCGGGGGGAGGGGGGCATGAAGAAGGAGGAAGATGAGAAGGGGAGGGGGAAGTGAGTTCTCTGAAGATCCTGTGAAGACCTTGGCCTGATCTTGGAAGACCTTTCTTCCTTTGGTCATCTAAGCAATCCCCACCCCCTCCCCACCAGCTGTGAGTCACTGCCTGCCACAGAGCATCATGGGAAAAGAGACCGAATCCCCGAGGGACAGGGCTGTGAGAAAGGCAAGCCTACACCGCGAGCTCCACACCGTGTGAGCTCCGCTGATGAAGAGCAGAATGAGTCAAAGTCCTCAAGGACTTGTGGGTTGACTGTGGGGCCTCAGAAGGGCTGGAAACCGGCCCGGGCTTTTCCCTGACCCAGCGCAAAAAAAACTGAACATGGGAGGACACCAAGGAGATAGTCAGTTGTTGATAAAGAGGTGCTAGGAAGCTGAACTCGGTTCCAAGAGGTCAGGCAGACGGTGACAGCTATGGGGGCTGAGGGAATGGGGTGTAGAGGGCTTCGATTGTATGTTTATCCTGTTTTTCCGAGGGTTAGGGGGAGTGCTCTGCCCAGAATATTTTGCCGAGGGAAGGCACAGGAGCTCGGGAAGGTGAATAGAGAAATTAGAGTTCACTTGTGCGGGAGGCAAGCATCGTCGCCTTTTGCTACAACCCTGGCATTCATGCCGCCTCCAACTCCAAAGCGTGGTCCCTTTCCTTGGGCATCAGGGAAGATGTTTCCGGGCCCTCAAAAAGCACGTGGAGCCAGCAGTTGCCTGAGTCCCAGGATTCCCGTTTTCCTATAAGAGCAAGCCCTGGTTTCTTTTCTTTTTCCTTTTTTGGTGGGTTCCTTCTGTAGACTCAGCTAGGTGGAAGATTCCCCAGAAATTGCTCCCCACACCAGACACGGAAGAGACCCTGTTGAATCTTTCTGTGAGTCTCAGGGCTGAATTTGTTTCCTATTACCTCAGGAAAGGAATCTCCCAGCCCTGGAAGCTGCTGGCTGGAAGCAGCCACCATTGCTAGTGTAACTTACAAAGCCAGGGGCTGTTTATGGAGTGAAAGATCTGCTTGTTTTCTAATTGTCCCTAATTGTTGCTATAAAACTGGCCCTGTTAATGAGGAGGAAGCTGTGGTTGAGCTGTGACATCCGAGGAGGATGTGACCCTGTTCGCCAAATATCTGGATCAACCACCAGCCATTAGGCGCAGTGTGGTGTAATTACATTTTGGAAGGGCTTCGGACAGACGGATGCTATGTTCCTGTTTATAATTGAATGCTACTCCATAAAATGTGAATTTATTTGATATCAGCCTAAGCATATTGAGATGAACTGCCTCTTCATTTTTTTTTTTCAAACTTTCTCTCTGGCCTCTTTTTTTAAAACCCCCAATTTCTGTTACAAAAACATTCTAAGAGGAAAGGCCAGAAAGTCAGCTTTTAAATCTGGCTGTAAACTCAATAAACCAACCAACATCAAGGGCCAGGACACCAGAGTTTTGTCCACAGTGACAAGATAACCCCAGAAACAAATCCTGCCCCAGTGCACGTTGAGTGCAGACAGATTTTATAAATAGCACGGGGCGGGGAGGAGCTTTGTTGACCTAACTCCAAAGCGAGAGCCATGATCTGGCCCAAATTTTAAAAATAGAGGACTATCCAAGAATAATCCTACTTCACCGGGAGAGACTTTTTTTTTTTTATCTTAGAGAGTCATAAAAAAATATAGAAAATAACATTTCTGCCAATCTCTCCAGTTGCATGCTGGGAGTGGCAGGGTTTTATTGTCTGTCTGTAAACCACGAGCAGATGGGGGCAGCCATGGGTCAAGCAGGCTCAGGGGAAGCCGTGGGAAGGTGGAGATATGGAGGCCGAGAGGGAGATCAACAATGCAGACTCAAGGGTGCTTCAGGACCATGTGTGTGGAATCCTCTCAGACCTCTGTCCCTACAGTACCCTTCCATGTGCAGTCCCTCAGACATTGTCTTCCCCAGCCATGATAAGATGTTCCCCAAACCCAGCTCGAAGGGGTCCTAGTAGAGTCCATGACTACCTTTTGTTTTGTGTATGTAGCCCATCCCCCAGGGCTACAGCTAAAGCCCTTCTGACCCCTCCCCCCTTCACACACACACACACACACACACACACACCTCTAAAACTCCTGAGAGAGCAGATTTGGCAGGGCAGACCTGGAATCACCTGGGAGACATGGCGTGGCCATGCCTGTGAGGGAGTCCGTTCATTAGTTTAACTGAGGCAGGAAGGCCACACTGAAAGCAGGAGGCGTCTTCCCATGGCCCGGGGTTCTGGCTGCATAAAAAGGAGAAAGTTAACTGAGCTCCAGTCATCGTTTCTCTGTAACTACCGATGTGATGTGACCAGCTGCTGAGAGCTCCTAGTGTCTTGACTTCCTCGACACGGTGGACTGAACCTTGAACTGTAGCCAAAGGAGACCGTTTCTTCTTTAAATTGCCTCATCAGAATATTTTACCACAGCACCAGAGAAGGCAGAGAAGACAGTGTCAAATCCTTGAGTAGTCAATGGCATGTCCCTGCCTCCCAGCTCATCCCCTCCTCCTCTTCCTCTTTCTCCCTTCCTCCTCCTCCTTCTTCCTCTTCCTCGACCCCCCCGGGGGGGTTTCCTACAATCTTTTCCACCTTTTTTCAACACAGTATCTCAGTGCACCTGGAGGGCTAGGCAGGGAGTTGCTGGCATTTTCCAGTCTCTGCATCCGAGTGCAGGAGGTGCATGCGCCCAGCTTTTCTCTGGGAGCTAGAGATCAGAACTCAGCTCCTCATGCCTGTGTAGTGTCTTAGGGTTTCTTTGCTGTGAATGACTGTGACCATCGTACCTCTTTTTTTTTTTTTTTTTTTTTTTTTTTGGAGCTGGGGACCAAACCCAGGGCCTTGCACTTGCTAGGCAAGCACTCTATCACTGAGCTAAATCCCCAACCCCGACCGTCGTACCTCTTATAAGGACAACATTTAACTGGGACTGGCTTACGGGTTCAGAGGTTTAGTCCATTATTATCCTGGTGGCAAGCACGGCAGCATGCAGTCAGACATGGTGCTGGAGGAGCTGAAAGTTCTACATCTTGATCTGAAAGCAGCCAAAGGGGACTGTGTGCAACACTGAGCTTAGCTTGAGGTTATGAGGCATCAGAGCTCTAAGGTCACAGTGACACACTTCCTCTAGCAAGGCCACATCTCCTCCAATGAGGCCACACCTCCTCCAATGAGGCCACACCTCCTCCAATGAGGCCACACCTCCTCCAACGAGGCCACACCTCCTAATAATGCAACTCCCTATGGCCAAGCTTTCAGCACATGAAACTACGATACTATTCCTATTCAAGACACCACAGGCAACAAGCATTTTACCTGCTGAGCTACTGCCCTAGCCCCACCGTTTTGCTGTTTGATAACCTGGTGACAGCAAGTCTTTCTGCATAGATAATTAGCATGTAGCAAGCATGTATTTTCATGCTATGAAGCTGAGGAAGAACAAAGAAGATGAGAACACTAACAACTCACAAAAGACGCCAGCTATGGCAAGACACGGGGCAGATGCATTTCCCTGCTTCGGGTAGCTGTTTGGAATTGCTTTCGTGTTCATGGGCTACTCCCTTAGATTGTAAAACACACAGATTATATGCTGAGATGTCTGCTGCCAGACTGAGTTACGGTGAGAGTTATCAGAAAATCAAAATTATTAGCTAGAATTTCCAATGACAGGAGGAAAATCACACTCCCCAAATAAAACCAGACACATCCACGTTCACTAGGGAGATGACGTTTGACATTCACCGGCTAACTGTGACAAGTGTTGATTTCTTCTTACTGGTTGTGTATACACAAATGTATGGCCGATTTTAAAACGGGCTGTTGAGAATGGTATTTGTTTGTTTCAGAAGATTACTTCTTGAGATAGAATTCATGTAAAATTAATCACTTGAAAGCAGATGATCCAGTGGCACTGCATGCAGTCACACCCTTTTTATCCCTCCTCCCCCATTTCATCCCCATCATTAGATAGGACAGAAAGAAGAATGGAGGGCGGGGGAAAAGAGAGACAGAGAGACAGAGAGAAACAGAGAGAGACAGAGACACACAAAGAGAGAGATTCCTGAATCTAATTTCTTTCTTGTTTCTTCTTTGCAACCAACCACTAACAAACCTCAGCCAACCCCGCTGAATGACCAACGACCACCAGCACCACCTGTCAGGGCCCTCTGAAAAGTTCCCAGAACCTCAAACATCACACAATGGCAGAAACCATCTGCAGCTGGCAAAACCACGCCCCCGCTAGAACTCAAGGCAAATCACGGTCAGCTGCTACGGTCAGTCCGAAGCAGCCCCACACCCCCACACCTGGCATTAAAATGAAAGCACATTCTTATGATATTTCTGTGGTCTTGAGGAAACCAAAATTCCAGAGTTCTCACTACACTTTGGGGATGAGTTCTGTGGTCAGACGGGAACCCTACGTTTGTGGGATGACGTCACAGGTGAGGCAGGTACAAGATAGAATGAGGCCTGTCATTGGACAAGAAGGAAGGATCGGGAGGAGAAAAGTTTTAAAGAGAGGAGGAGACTGGAAAGGAAGAGGAGAGGAAGGAGAGAAGCTTTGGCGGGACAATGTGGAAGCTGACATTAAGATTCCACGCTGCACCTTTACAGGTTGTGATAAATGTTCTTAAGGGATGGATGTGTATAGGGCTTTGTATGATTGGGTGGGAAATTATATCTTACCAATTGGATCAAAGGTTATTGTGTTGTGTGTTCTTTCATGTGGTGATTTGACTTTGGGAGAGTGTGCAGCGGCTGAAGACACTGGACCGCCACGGAGTTGGGATGTGTGTTTCTGGCATGGAAACCTGCCTTGGGAACTAGATGGGTAGAGAGATTGCTGCCAGGTTCAGAGAGAGGCCTTCAGCAGTGTGATATGGGATGGAGCAAAGCGTGTGAGAGACTATGCTGACTGAGACTTAAGATATCTACAGGATATCTTGGGGCACTGTGGTGCCGGATCTAGAGCGGGATAAAAGACAGCATTTTATTTTTTTATAATTTTACAACAGCATATGTTTAGCTCTGCTGAGGAGGAGGAGGTATGTAAGTGTGCTGTGTGTGGGTGTGGGTGTGGGTGTGTGTGTGTGGGGGGAAGTGTGCACGTGCACACTCTCTCTTATTTGTGCATGCACTTGAGGAAGCCAGAGGTCAACTTTGGGTGTCTTCATCGCTCATGCCCCACCTTAATTTTTGAGACAAGATTCCTTCAATGAACCAACAGCTCACCACTTCAGCTAGATTAGCTGGCCAGGAAGGCCCAGGGACACTCCTGTCTCTGACCCCAGCACTGGGATTACATAGGTGTGTCACTGTGCATGGCTTCGTATGTGGACGGAGAATCTGAACACTTGCCATCTCCCTCAGCCCTCTGTTTACATTTTGAAGCCAACTGCTACATTGTCTCCCTTGGCCCGCATGCCAGTAGGTGTTACCCCAGGAGCACAGAAGAAACCCTGTTTCTCCATAGATCCACTCCATCCTTTCTTTCCTGTAGCAAGTAATCCTAGCTTGTAAGAATCGGCACAGTTTTGATATGCATATATCTCCAGTGATTGACAATTTCGAGTATCTGATTGGCCATTCTGATACCTCATTTTGGGGGAGATGTCTCTCAAGACCATTATGCATTTCTTTTTAAAAATTAAGTCATCTTTTTTTCTCTTTTAAAGTTTTATCTTTTTTATTATGTTCTGGATATTAAACTCTTCTTTTAATTTTTATTACATTTATTTATTTATTTATTTATTTATTTATTTATTTATTTGTTGCGTGTGGGCAACATGTAAATGCATGTGGGCCACAACGCATGTGCAGCAGGCAGAGAACAACCTTCAGGAGTTGGTTCTCTTTCTCTACCAGGGATTGAACCCAGGTCCCTAGGCTTGGCAGCAAGCCTTTACCTGTTAGCCATCTCACTGGTCCCTGGATATTAAGCTCTTACCAGACACAGAATTTGTAAACATTTCCATCCACTCTTTATGCAATTTTCCCCCCACCCCACCTTTTGATTATTTCTGCCTGTGCACTGAGTTTTTATTTTAAGTTCTTGGGGAGCCTGAACTTCTAAGGGCTGCACTGGAGTGTTCTTAGCCCTCGCCTGGGGTGGCAGGTCCGGCTTTGGCCGCTAGGATGTGGTCATCTCCTCGTAGAACACCATGCCTCTGTTCCCCACACCAGCCTAGAACAAGGGGCCTGTTGTCTGGTTCTGTCACCCTCCGCCTCCTGAACCAAGGCCAGGGAAGAAAACATAGGCAAGGCCCAGCCCCCACAGGAGCATGTCCAAACTCTGGAAGTGGGAAGAGTACCCCCTCATGTTCCCCGGCCCTCCTTCTCTCTGGGTGGAACCTAAGTCTCCACCTTGTTAAAAGTTTAAACAGCAGTCGTGAAGCGTCGGAATTGGGATGAACACTTTGCCATGCAGTCTGCCCTCTGCAGACCTCAGATCTCCGGGCCGGCTAGGTTAGCATTAGCTGTGGTCTGGAACCCATTTCCTTTGTAGACTGTGGTGCTTGGAGATAAAAGAGCCTGACCTATAGATGCATAAGTGCACGCGTGTACACATACCTGCGTGCCTGTGAGTCACTCAGCGTAACTGCTTTTAACTGTGTAACTTCCCAGGACACTGGGAGCTGCTCCAGAGATAGAGGCAGGAAGGGTCGTCTCTAAATTGCCACAGAATGACCCGAGGGGACGGGCTACTCCACTCTTTTTCCCTAAGCAATCTGTTCTCTGAGCCTGATCACAACTGAAGCCTCCAAGTCCCGCCCCGCCCCTGTGCCCCGCCCCGCCTGTACCCCGCCCCACCCCGCTCCTGTGCCCCGCCCCTGTGCCCCACCTTGCTCCTGTGCCCCGCCCCACCCCTGTTCCCCGCCCCACTTCCCACCTGGTCCTGTTCTTTTGGAAGGCTCCTGGCCAGTGTGACAGGTCATTATACTACTACGACTTGGCCCTTCATCCCTGGCATCTGACAGCCTCATTTCCTGGAGCTCTCTTTGCTTCCCGCCGCCTCAAGTTGGTATCTCAAGAGCCCTGTGGGCCTCAAACCAGAATCACAATTTCTTGATTTATTTCCCACCCATGAGCCTGGATAAATGCTTCTAACTTTAGCCTGGGAAGTTCTTAATTTCCCCTTAAAAGATATTATACTTTGTCCATTTCCCTGAAAGGAAGGCCCTGGCGCTTTCTAAGAAACTTTAGAATTAAAGGATTAAAAATGGTAACTAGAAAACAAAGCAAAACAAGCCAGGAAATCCTCTGCTGGGAATTCCATACTCCTGAGGGTTCTCACTTGAGGCTTTTCTGAGAACGGCCCAGCATCTGGAACCCACAGTATGCAATGTCTGGAGCTGGGAAGGTTGTCTTTTAGGGATGGTTTTGGTGGAATCGTGGACTCCTGCAGGGGCTGCTTGTGTAAAAACACACACACACACACACACACACACACACACACACACACACACACACACACACAGAGAGAGAGAGAAAAGGTCTCCGAGACAGAGGCAGAAGTTCGTTGTTGAGCTTGACTTATTGTGAATTTCATTCTCATTCCCAGAAAGCATGTATCTGGCTCCTGCCAGGGCCACAGTTCGTGCTTGGGGGTCGCTCAGCACTCTGAGAAGTCCCCAGTGAGCGTCTGAAAACTTCACAATGGGAGGAGAAAAGTCAGAGTTTGACTGGTTAGGGATCAAGTACTCTGGCCTTGCCTGGCGTGGGAATCATACAGCAGGAACTTGAAAATTGTGTTGGAGGTCAGGCAGTAAAGTGGAAGGAACTCAGCTCCAGGGACTCCAACGCCCTCTTCTGGTCTCCACAGGCAACTACACTCATGCACACACGTGCACAGAATTAAAGAGACAACGATATAAAGTAGAGCCAGAATGCAGCTTGTGGTGGAGTGCTTGCCTAGTACACTCAAGGCTGCAGGGCTCTCTCAGAGTCAGAAACTGATGGTGAACCCAGAACGGGAAGACCACACAGCTGGCCAGCATTCTCTTTTTCCACAGTTAGTTTGGAATATTTTATATCACATGTGAAAATCATGACAAAATTCAAAGATCTTACAGTGGCTTTACCGTTTTCTAGAGGAAAAGAAAGGAACGCAAGCTTGTGGAAACAAGGACATGGCAGAATGCAGCTGCCAGGACCTGCTGGCCCCAGACTGAGGAAGACCTCGGGGCTTCAGGTTGCTGCTGTCTGATTCCCACACTGGACAAGGCAAGAGCACTTGACCCATGACCAGCTGAATGCTAGCTCTTGTTTCCCACTGGCTGTGGAATTTGCAGACACTCTCTTCTGGCTTCCCAGAGGGGCTGGGGAGCCTCCAGCATGAGCTGTGACATTTATAACTCCCGCTGGAATTTCCATGTCCCCAGCCCTCGCCCAGCCCAGGGATGAATCACAGATTCTCAGACCGGCGAAGCCATTTTGGAAACAGCTGCCAAGGAGCAAATGCACTTAAAAATAGCTCCCTGAAAAACGAATTGCTTATTTTAGGAAGAAAGAGTGGCTCGAATCCGTCCTGCTTGCATCTTTATCTCCTGGGAACAGTGCCAGGGCATCCGAGTAAGGCCTGCCTGTCAGATGGGAATGGCACCTAGTGGTGCCCACGATGGGACTAGCATCTCCGAGCCAGGGCCAAGGGCTGAGGTATGAGTTGTCCCAAGACCTGCATCCCAGGAGGCCTGGAGCGTGGGGTATGAAGTCCAGCTTCCCCAGTAGACCTGATATGCATTACTTTCTTGTGGTTGTGACCAAACATCCAACAGAATTCAGCAAGGAGCAGCTGGCAATCGGGATGGAGCAAGGCGCTAATCAGGCAGGAAGTGGGAGCACTGAGGCAGGAAGTAAGAGCACTCAGGCAGGAAGTGGGAGCACTCAGGCAGGAAGTGGGAGCACTGAGGCAGGAAGTGGGAGCACTGAGGCAGGAAGTGGGAGCACTCAGGCAGGAAGTGAGAGCATTCAGACAGGAAGTGGGAGCACTCAGGCAGTGGGAGCACTGAGGCAGGAAGTAAGAGCACTCAGGCAGGAAATGGGAGCACTCAGGCAGTGGGAGCACTGAGGCAGGAAGGAGCAGGCTGAGGCAGGAGTGGGAGCACTGAGGCAGGAAGTGGGAGCACTCAGGCAGGAAGTGAGAGCACTCAGGCAGGAAGTAAGAGCAGGCTATCGCTCAGAAACCCCATGCCTGTGCTGTTATAACTACCAGCTAGTCTTCAAGTCTACAAGGTTCCACAGTGTTCCTCAAACAGCACCACCAGCTGAAGACCAGATGTTCAAACACACGGGAACATTTCACATTCATACACTTCAAACCACTGGTCCTCATCGTGGGCTTGTAAGGTGGGCACAGTGGCCCGAAGCACTCAAGAGGAAGGCACTGGGCTTAGTTTCATCCTTCAAAGGGAAGTTAAGCCCTCCTGCTGCAAATGGATGGGTGATGGTGTCTCGGCTCAAGCTGTCAGGCAAGAAACTCTACTTGGAGTTAGGATGACAGTCTCCCCCAACCCCCACCAGTGTATTGGTTCTTGTGTTGGGAGGTGCTGTAGCCAAGGCACAGAGCCAAAGATGCATGAAGGACTGATGTCAATCCTGATGTCCTGTGAATTGGAAGGACGGAAGGCAGGAAGGCAGGAAGGCAGGAAGGGAAGGAAGGAAGGGAGGAAGGGAAGGAGGGAGGGAGGGAGGGAGGAAGAAAAGAGGGAAGAAAAGAAGGAAAAATGAAAAGGAAGAAAAGGAATGAAGTAAAGACAGAAGAAAGAAAGGAAGAAGAAAAGAAGGTAGGAAAAAGGAAGGAAGAAGAAAGGAAGGAAGGAAAGAAGGGAGAGAGAGAGAGAACACAGAAGATAGCTTGTCCCCGGTGTGGTTTATTATAGATATATAAGAGAGCACAGCCAGCAGCAGGGGCATCTGGGAGATCTACAGTAGATATGACCAGACTGAGTTGTGCCATGTGAGGAGAGAGAGGAGGGAAAAGGAAAGAGAAGGGCAGCAGCCAGAGGCCCAAAGGTACAAAGAGGGTGGGCAACCAAACTGGTTGGATTATGTAGGGAAGAGCAGCCCAGTCCTCTGGGTAGTGGGTAGAGACTGGGAGACGCAGAGAGAACCTGGTAGCCAGGTCCACTTAGAGCTGATGTTGAGTGGACACCTCAGTCTTTTGTCCTAGGTTTGAAACCTGCCACTATGAGGTATCAGAACATCCAGCCAGAACAGGACCACAGGTACTGCAAAGAAACCAGATATCCTAGCTGGAAGGCGAAGGAACAGCGGGGTTCATAGGGCCAGGGAAATGAAAAGTGGCCAAGTGGAAGGGAACCCAGGAACTTCATGTGAGGGTCACACCCAGGCTCTCCTCTTCAGTGCGGATGGAATAAACCACAAGCTCTTCAGAAGGCCTTGGCTGTCTTGGACAGGCATGTTCAGGGGCAGAGACACCCTGAGCTCCAAGAAATGATGTTGGTGCCAGGGTTGTTAAGTCTTTAGAAGGCAAAGGCAAGCTTCCAGGGGTCAGGGACCCAGCTACAGTTTGGTTAAGGGGACAACTTTGGTATTTTTCCTTTCTTCTCTTTCTCCTCCTTCTTCCCCTTCTTGTCCTTCTCTTCCTCCTCCTTTTCCTTCTCTCCACTCCTCTCCTTGTCCTCCTGCTCCTCCTCTTCCTCCCCCTCCTTTTCCTTCACTTTGATTCTTTTCTTGCTTTCCATATGTCTACATTCCCTCTCTGTCTCTTCCCTTCTTCCCTTCTTTAACAGTGGTTTGCATATCCCAGGCTGATGTCAAACTCCGCTCTGAGTGTGGGATGACCTCCCTTGAAGTCCTCCGCAGTGCTGATATTACCAACACCACCAGACCCACTGTATACAACCCAAACCTCACGCATGCTAGACACGCTCTCTACCAATCTTGCTATCCCCAATCTAAGTGTTTTCTTAGGCTCCTGTTAATTCTTCATAAGAAGACAGGATGTGACCTTGAAAACAGTCCAATTAAAACGAGCTATAAAGCTACAGTTAGAAGTGCCTCGTGTACAAAGACCAGCTCTCAGAACTGAAGAATCTCCCACATTTGTGACATCGGTAGAGTTCTGACAGCTTCAAAACAAAGCAAAGCTTGCACAGTACCGGCCAGTCCACGCCCGCACCCACTGACGAGAGAAATCCTCAGAAGGGAAGGAGTGCAGAGCTGGGAGAGCCCAGGGTGTGGGTCCCACAACCTGGGGCCAGCACTGTATCACCTGCTGGTCCCACACAGAGAAAATGAGGTAGAAAACTCTGCTGTGAACTATTCTATGTGACTTTGTTGTTGTTGTTTTTTTTTAATATCCTATGTGAAGAAAACACACACACATGCACACTCATGCACATCCCTCTCTGGTTCCCTGTAAGCATGATTCAAGGTGTCCCTGGTTTAAGACTCTCATGCCAAGGGCATGAGCAGCCCCAGCTCAGGGCACCAGGTATGTGTCAAAGAACACCCTGCATCTGGATGCTGGATTCTTCCAAGGGCAGGCTTGGCTTGCTGCAACTGTGACATCTTCCTTACCCCTGTGTGCTTCTTCTGTCACTCGGCCTGGATACTCACTCACTCACTAAAGGCTCCATGAGGACATCAGGACATTGGGAGGACTGAGGACTCGGGGATTGTCGCAATCGGTGAGGTTCAGCCAGTGGTCCTGTCCTTTCTTTGGGAATGATAAGGACTTGTGCTCCTTCCTGGTTGCTGATTGCACTGGAAGGTCCCTGTCCCGTTATGTTTAGAATGTCACACTGGTGACTGCTGTCTTCTTTCCCTTCATGCTAAGACGTGAACTGAAATTAAACCTGGAACGCTGGGACCAGTGATTGATGAGTGAATTACAGGCACATGTATCAACTAGTTTCTTGAGCAGACAGTCTGCGCACACTGCCGCTCAAAGACACAGACCGCATGAATAGGATATGCTCCTCCGTGGGGAAGTATACTGAGGGAGCTTTCTCACTGAGTGAACTTCAGTAGAAAACACATTTCAATTTGGGATACAGAAAGAGAGAAACAATGACCCAGGGCGTGACTCAGCTGGTGGCTTGCCTAGCATGTGCAAAGCACTGGGTTCAAACTCTGGCACAGACCATGGACTCAGACATGGCTTCCAACAGCCACATGGGCCCAGAGGTCACCATGGTGTCAGGTGGCTATGCAGGCTACTCAGATCAGTATGTACCCTGGCAGCAGCACGGCCCTCAGATATCCCCATGGTCTCAGGAGGCTGTCTAGACCACCAACGTCTAAATGGCCTCTGGTGGTAGCTTGGCCCACAGACATTGACTCAGATCCCTGCGACAACAGGACCAAGGACCCGGACATGACCCTCAGTGACACCCAGAGCCAAGATATCACCGTAGCCTCAGGGGGCAGCATAAACCGCGAGTGTCAGTTTGGCTCATGTCAGCACATCAAGATGGTCTAAGGCAGCAACCCAGATCATTGACATTGAAATGGCCTTCAGTGGCAAAATGGGGCACAAACATCAGCTCACACCCGGGCTACAGTAGGTCACATGACCCAGACATGGCCCTTGGCAGCAGCTCAGACCTTTCCATAGCCCTAGTGGTTATGCAGATTTCTCAGATCTACCTGACCTCACTGCTGTAGCATTTCCAGCTCTACCTCTCTCCACAGCACATGACCTCTCTCCACAGCACATGACCTCTCTCCACATCATGTGACCTCTCTCCACAGCACATGAACTAGTGCTGGACAGGTGTGGAAGGTTGTGGGTGCAAAGTAGGGCTGGCAGGGTATTGTGCAGCAGCATGGAGCTGGTGCAGGCTGTGCCCCTGAACACACTGCCCAGTCATACGATCACCCGAGCTCTGAACAACAACAGGAATGTCCACGAATGGCTCATTCTCTGGAATGGGTCTCCTTGGAAGACCTCCATAGTTTGTGGTGGCCATGTTGGTATCCTGGTCTATGCTACAGCTAGAGGACATGCTGGGGTCCATGGTCCATGCAGCCATCCTGACCTTTGATGCTCGAGGTTCTTGTGGATGAACGTGGTCTGTGCTGCCGCCAGAACCCAGATGGATGCCTAGGCTCTGTGCTGCCACAGAAGGCCCTGCCTGAGGCCATGTGGCCTGTACTGCTGCCCGAAGCTCTGTTGGTGTCTGTGGTCCTGCTGTCGTAGAGGCTGTGTTGATCTCCACGGGCCATGCTGCCACAGAGACCATGTTGACATCTGTGATCTGTGTTGCTCTAGAAGGTCATAATACAGTCGGTGGCACACGCTGTGGCGGGGTGCTGTGTGTATGTTCACGGTCTGTTTTGTCGCTGGAGACCATGGTGAGGTCCATGATCCGTGCTGCTGCTGACGGTAGAGGAAGCTTCTTTGCCAGTGGTATCGGATCGATGTCTGCAGACTCACCTTTGAGAATGAGAGACACGGAGGCATCTGGGACAACCTCTCACCCTGCCCCACCCCCAAGTAAAAACAACCTAGACAGGAAACCATTGAAGAAAATGCTTAAAAATGTGATTGGGACGCTGAAGTGTAGCTCTTCACAGCTGACAGCTTCTGGTGGGGGTATGGGGGGACAGGTGGGGGGTATGGGGGACAGGTGGGAGTATGGGGGGGACAGGTGGGGTATGGGGGGACAGGTGGGGTATGGGGGGACAGGTGGGGGTATGGGGGACAGGTGGGGGTATGGGGGGACAGGTGGGGGTCACAAGGGTGGGGATGGACCTGGAAGGGCTGGGAAGTGAGCGTGTTCAGGGTGCACTGTGTGAAATTGCCAATACAAATATGTTGGAAAAAAATTGTTTAGATGATCAGAAATTTAAAGGAGAGAGAAAGTGAGAAAGAAGAGAGGAGGGAAGGATCAAAGAGCATGAAGCCGAAAAAGAAAAGAGGAGAGAAGATGAAAGGAGGGGGGAGAGGGGAGAGGAGGAGAAGGGGAGGCAAAGAGGAGGGAAGAGGGGAGGGACCAACAGAGAGGAATGGAAGGAGGAGGGAGGAAGAGGAGGAGGAGGGGAAGGGAGGGGAGGGAGAAGAGGGCAGGAGAAGGAGGAGGGAGGGAGGAGGGAGGGAAGAAGGGGAAGAAGGAAGAGGGAAGAGGAAGGAGGAAGGAAGAGGGAAGGAAGGAGGGGAGAGGGGAAGGGAGAGAGGAGGGAGGGGAGAGGAAAGAGGAAGGGAGGAGGCGGATGAAGAGGGAGGAGGAGGCCCCTTGGCGGTGGTTCAGGCTGAGGAGCACTAATAAGAAGCAGATTGGAGGCTCTGCGATGCTTACATTTGTAGAGACTCCATAATCACTTGTCAAACACGAGACTCTCCCCCAAAGCCAAGTTCTGCACATTTCCCAAACACATTTCTCTTTCTGGAGATGAATGGGGACTTTCGGCAGGTGCAGAGTTCTGATAACTCTGTGGATTGTTCTGAAGCTCTTTGTTTATTGCCAAACAGCCATCTGTCCGGGTTGGAGCTTTTCCCTTACAAAACCTGAAATGTGAGGTGAAATTGTTTCCTATCCTGGGGTCCTCTTCCCTAAATCTTTCTTGGCTAAATCCTCTGCTCTGACCTTATTTTTCTCTTAGCTGTGTTTACCTGGTGGTTTGTTTTGTTTTTGAAACAATGTCTCCCTGAGTGGCTCAGGCTAGCCTCTAGCTCAGGATCCCCCTGCCTCAGTTTTCCAGGTATTGGGAGGTAGGGCAGGAGCCATGATGCCTCCTCCTCCTCCTCCTCCCTCCTCCTCCTCCTCCTCCTCCTCCTCCTCCTCCTCCCTTCCTCCTCCTCCTCTTCCTCCTCCCTTCTTCCTCCTCCTCCTCTTCCTCCTCCTCTTCCTATCCTCCTCCTCCTCCTTTTTCTCCTTCTCCTTTTTCTTCTGGCTGCAACTTGCCACCCCTCCTCACTTTCTGTGCAAGCTTAGGAACAGGCAAGAAAACTGTTCCTAAAGCCACTGTCCTTGGCCCAAGGAGAGGACAGTGGAAGAGATGGTGAGGAGTGAGCTTGCCACACACCCCGTGTGCTTCAGCATCAGCCTAGAGGACATGCTCTGGGTACGATGAGTGGAATCACATGTGCCATTCATCACAGGCAAGACAGACATCCCAGAAGACAGGGTGTGGACACTGAGGCCACTTCTGAAATGAAGCCATGGGTCTGGGAACTCCATTCGAGCTGTCCCACTGTGGGCTCAGGAACTTCTACCAGGAACAAGGCCAGCCCCCTTTGGAACTGCCACTCACTGCACCTCTTAGGAGTCTTTGGGGAGCTTGGCTCCCTTGTTAACGCCCATCTTGATTTCTTCCTCCCACCCATACCCTCCCCAATGCCTTTAACATGAAGCTATGTGGTTTCTCGGCTTTAGGGCAGCTCCCCAAGTTGTTCTTTGCCACCTTCTATGTGAGTATCACAGGTTGTGTCTCCCGGACTGAAGTCAGTCTTGGAAGGACAGGCCATTTTATAACACAACGGTGCATCCCAACACATTTGTCACACTCTGGAGTGTATCATGCTAGGTGTGAACTCTAAGGGATTCTATGGATTCTGTAGAGATGAAGATTTGACCGTGTGGATCCACGGAGGACGGCACAGAAACCACTGGCGGGAGCTGTCAATACCGAGTGTGGTCGTAGGGGCTGGCGGTAGACAGGAGCTTTGCAGATTTTCTGCTTGAAGCTAAAACTTCTGTGAAAGAGTAAATCTATTAAACACCTCCCTCAGGAGTTCCTCTGTTGCGTTTCTGGAGTCCGTGCCGGTGAGGACAAGGTTCTGAGTTCCAGCTTGATCTTCCCGTGCTTGGGATGTTCTGGTCCCATTTGCAGCTCCTACTCAGCTCAACCTGCTCCAGCCCCAGGAGCTTTCCTGGTTTCTGGGCTGGGCCAGGGTAGAGCCTTTCCATAAAGATTTCAGAACTGGGCCAGGGAGATGGGGTTGGTAGGTGAGGCCTGAGGCTGCAGATTCCCAGCATCCCCATAAGCCAGAGATGGTAATGTCCCTTTAATCCCAGTGCTGTCAAGGATGTATGGGAGGTGGGGACAAGAGAGACCTTGAAAGGTCAAAGGCCAGCTAGCCTGGCACACACAGCAATGAAACAGAAGAGAGCTGACCTCAAACAGGGTCAAGATTGAAGTACAACACTTAAGGCTGCCCTCTGACCTCCACATACATGCCGTGGCACCCTCACATGCATACACACTCTCACACACACTCACACACACTCTCTCACACACACACATGCACACACTCTCTCACACACACACACTCACACACACGCATGCACACATTCTCACACACACTCATACACACACTCACAAATGCACACTCATACACACATTCAAACACACACTCACACACTCATACACACTCTCTCACACATACTCATACACACACTCTCACACATACTACACACACTCACACACACACACACTCACACACATGCATGCACACATTCTCACACACACTCATATACACACTCAAACACACGCTGACACACACTCATACACACACTCACAAATGCACACCATACACACATTCACCACACACCATACACACTCTCACACACATGCATACATGCACTCTCACACACACTCTCACACACACTCACACACACACTCACACACACACACACACACACACACATGCATGCACACATTCTCACACACAATCATATACACACTCAAACACACGCTGACACACACTCATACACACACTCACAAATGCACACTCATACACACATTCAAACACACACTCACACACTCATACACACTCTCTCACACACACTCATACACACATTCTAACACACACTCATACACACTCAAACACACACATACACTCATATACACACTCTCGCACACACTCATACACACACTCATACACACTCACATACTCATACACACTCACACACTCATACACACACTCATACACACTCACACACTCATACACACACTCATACACACACTCATACACACTCACACACACACTCACACATGCACACATACACTCATATACACACTCTCACACATAGTCACACACTCACACACACACAAACACACACTCACACATGCACACATGCACACACGCACACACATGCACACAAAATGAAAAAAGAGAGCCAAGCTAACTACACACTGTGCAGTTAACTGTGGAGTGTCTGTCTTCTATCTTGATAGCTATGTGCTTGGCATTTAATGCAGAGAAGTTGGGTAGTCACGTGAGGAGCACCCTAATAAAGGAACTCGACGGCTATAAAGAACGGCCATGTTAATTTCCCACTTAATCCCATCAGCCACACTCGGAAGACAGACATATATTTACTTTCCTTTATGAAGAAAGCTGAGACCCAGAAACACTAACTGAGGCCAGGAGACGGGGTGGAGCACGGATGAAAGCCTATGTGTCAAATTCAACTTGAAAATTCTTCCCCCCTCTGCCCCCACTATGCAGTAGCACTGATCCCCACCGTGCAGAATTCATCTCATACTTAAATACATTCTACTCACTAGCACTGAAGCATCTGTGGGTGGCCGGGCGCTTACAAGTCATGCTATCAGCTAGCACACCATGGGAAGTGTCCAAGTCTTCCATGAAAGCCCCAGGCACTTTATTATGAAAGTACTGCCCATGAACACACAGTGTGCACACGCATGAGGCCAGACACATGGCGTGCTGTCTTGTGGTTTCTAATCTGCAAAGCTGTCATAAACATCCTGTGTGTGTCCTGTGGATTCACAGTTGGGTTGCAGATTTTCCTAAGCATATTCCGTGTGGCAGGGGCCCCTCTTCGCAAGGTAAAAAATGATAGCTTGGCTGTGTTTAGACATACTGGGGAGGGAGGGGACGCACAGAGCCCTCACCGCACCCAAGGGTTCAAGCAGAGGCCAGAGCAGAAGCCTTTCGAGGGGCCTTTATGGAGGTGGACTGCAGCCAATGAAAGCTATGCATAGTGACAGGGTAACCGTCATAAAGGCGTTTTGAGGAGAGACACATGTGCCCCCGTTACAGCTATCAGACTGTTAAGATAATGCCCCCCCAAGGGATTGAGGAATTCCTAGCAATCTTCATGTTGAAAAAAAGATATGGATGAAGCCTATTGCTAACCAGAGTGGGACTTACCTCCCAGGAAGAGGAGATGTCACGCAGCTCTGACAACCTGTCAGATCACTGTGCAGGGCAGACTGGAGCTGAGAGGATGACGGTCAGAGATGGGCAGGACCACACTTGACCAGCGCTGCTTAGCTGTGCACACCTTCCCCCATTTAAAGCTAAACCTCGTTCAGGACCCCGAGGATGAACTTGTGTGTGGTGGGGGAGCCCGGGGGGCTTTTACTTCATCTTCCCAATGCGACCACTGAATAAACGTCTCTTCTGTTTTTCATGCTTGCCTTTCTCTCCTGGCTCAGTATTGGCTCAGGAAAACACCAGAGTGGGCAGGAGAAGAGACTTGTTTTATCTCCCCAGATTCTCAAGGGCTCCCTTACAGAAACACATCCTGACTTTTAGCCACCCTCCTTAATGCTAAAACACGCAAAGAACTCTGGGACAATCAAAGAAATACCTGAGTTCCTATGATTCTGTGTTACTTGGGGTGGGGCAAATTATCCTAAATTAGTGGCTTAAAAAGTATGATTAATTTCAGCATCTCATAGTTTTTCTATGAGTCTAAGGATACATTACATGAGGTTTTAGTTACACTATCTGCCGAACTCCGGTTTCATCCAGTTAGGAGATTGGGTTATTTCCAACCCACCATTTTCTCACTGAAACTCAGTTCCCTAGACAGGGATAATGTGACGGTTGGGTAGGCTCTGGAGTCCAACCACACAGGCCTCTCCACAGGGCTGGCAGGTCACCGGGCTTGCTCCAGGTCAAGCATCCAGAGACGAGAATGGAACAAAACAGAAGTCACAGTGAATTTGCAACCAAAGCCAGGCGGTGACACCCCAATCTCTCACCAGATCTCACTCCTTAGAAGTAGGTCAATTGGGCTGGAGAGGTGGCTCAGCGGTTAAGAGCACTGAGTGCTCTTCCAGAGGTCCTGAGTTCAACTTCCAGTAACCACCTGGTGGCTCACAACCATCTGTAATGGGATCTGATGCCCTCTTCTAGTGTGTCTGAAGACAGCTACAGTGTAGTTATAGATAATAAGTAAATAAATAAATCTTTAAAAAAAATAAGTCAATAAATCCAATCTTCATTCAAGGGGAGAGGTTACTGAGGGTGCTCTAAGGAAGGCAGGTAGGTGCTAAGGAAGGCAAGTAGGTGCTAAGGAAGCAGGTAGGCAGTAGGGAAGGCAGGTAGGTGCTAGGGAAGGCAGGTAGGTGCTAGGGAAGGCAGGTAGGCGCTAGGGCAGGCAGGTAGGCGCTAGGGCAGGCAGGTAGGGGCTAGGGGAGGCAGGTAGGTAAGCAGGTAGGCACTAGGGAAGGCAGGTAGGCACTAGGGAAGGCAGGTAGGCACTAGGGAAGGCAGGTAGGCGCTAGGGAAGGCAGGTAGGCGCTAGGGAAGGCAGGTAGGCGCTAGGGAAGGCGCTAGGGAAGGCAGGTAGGCGCTAGGGAAGGCAGGTAGGCGCTAGGGAAGGCAGGTAGGCGCTAGGGAAGGCAGGTAAGCGCTAGGGCAGGCAGGTAGGTGCTAGGGAAGGTGGGTTGGATCCAGGGGATGGAGGTGTAGCCATCAGGAGGTCTGGGTGTGGACACTAGGGTTTGGGATATGGATACTGGTATGGAAGTGTGGACATTAGGGGCCAGGGATGGACATGCAAAGGGTGAGGGTCTGCGGAGACATCTTGGGGTGTGTCTTCCAACCCTGCCTTTAGCTGGGAGTTGTCTTTGTTTTCTGCACCAGGTTCTTCAGCAGTGAGAAGTAGACGTTCTGACGTGTGTGTGTGTGTGTGTGTGTGTGTGTGTGTGTACTCACACACGTGTGTATACATAGCAAGTATGTGGTGGTCAGAGAACAGCCTCAGGTGGTGGTCCTCAGGTGCCTTCTCTCTCTTGAGGTCGGGTCTTACATCGGCCTGGGCAAGCAGACTAAGCTAGATGTCCCTCAAGCCTCAGTGGCTCCCCCCATCTTTGCTTCCCCTCTTACCCATCTCGTTACTGAAATTGTTGGTGAGCACCACACCCAGGTCTTTTTTTTTTTTTTTTTTTTTTTTTTTTTATATTGTAGGTCCTGCGGATCTAAACTCAGGTCACCACATTTACAATTAGAGCGCTTTACCCAGTGAGCCACGACTTCTGCACACGTCACGCCTTCCCATGGCCTATTCCCTAAGGAGGCTGGCCTTTGGTAGCTCTCCACTTCCGCTCAGAAATGATACCTTAAACTTGTCTGTCACGACCATACCCCACACATCGTCTCAGCTTCTAATACTGACTGGATCCCTAACTAACCGGCCTCAGACTCCCGTTTGCCTCGGCCTCTCTTCCCACAGTCACTTCTGATGCTGCCTGCAGTCTGCTTTACGTTTCGATGAAGAGGGCTAATCAAGTAAGAAAGAGACAGAGTTACCTGTTCGGGTTAAGGATTTGCAGGAATGGCAGAGAAGCAGGCTCAGCAGTTGAAATTCCCAATTGCACAGGACTGACCTACTGGAAGCCCAGTTAGTATCAGCCCAGCAGCACAGCGTGGCGTCTGCTCCCCGGAAATCCTGCCGTGTTCACTGTGAAGGTGGGGGAGTAACTGGATGAGTTGTTCTCAGGACGTTTTTTTGTTCAAGAGAAGATCCCGTAGAAGGGTGAGCTGATAGGGGAATCTCTTGTAAGGTGAAGGTGTGCACTGTGAAGGTGGGGGACTGTGTTTAACGTAGCCGACCTCCGATAGGACAGGCCACTTGGAACCCATGGTACCTCACTGGGCTCTTTGTGTAGAACTGGACTGACTCTTACTGCAGGGATCAAGAGGAACTGGAGAAGCCTTCCAGGGTAGCCACATGTCCCAATTCTCCCAAAGGGAGTTAATCACCCACCTCTCGTTTGACCGTGATCCTTGACATGCCCAAGGTCACTGGGAATAATGAATTAATTCAATCCAGTCAGCCAGAGTCTTATTCTGTACCTGACTTCACAGGAATTTAGCAGCTGGGCTCTGCTAAAGTGCAGATCCTGCGTAAGTCCAAATCATTTCAGATTTCTAACTATGGACACTCAGGGAACACAAAAGAGATTCACACCGAAAGGCCAGTCCCTCAAAGCCGTGTCTCCACAGAGCTGTGTCTTGGTGTGATCCCTCAGAGTTATGTCTCGGGGTGACCCCAGAGTCATATATCGGGTTGACCTCCCAGAGTTGTGTGTTGGGGTGATCCCCAGAGTTGTATATTGGGGCGACCCCCTCAGAACCTGGCCTCAGAGACTGAATCACCTTCTAGCTGAGGCACTTCCAGTAAACCTGAGCTATCCAAACCATATTTTGGAAACAGGTACAAATGTGTTAGGACACAGATCTTTGGAGTCCTACTAGATGGCCACCTGTGACACCCAGAATCCACGGAGTCAACTTCCCAAAGCCTGGAGCCACCTTGTCGGCTGCCCTAGTGCACTATGTGAAGCGATCTGTGTGGTAGGTGGTGTCAGGGATGCAGGAGGCCCTTCTGCAGGACCCACTGTTTGTTGCTTTTGATGAGGAATAAATTTTCTTCCGTCTCCAGCCTCCTGTGGGAGTTCCGAAAATATGGCCAAATTGGTCTGGTTGTCTGGGAGAAGCAAGACGGAGCAGAGTGTGTACACCTCCACATAGAGACATCCTTTCTGATGAAGGTTGATTAAAACCATCTTCTGGTGTAGTTCAAATGTGAAATGTCCCCCACGGGCTCCTATATGTGAACTCCTGTTTCCCCAGCAGGTGGCACTGTTGTTAGCATTCAGGTAGCTCTGCTGACCTGCCCCCAGGGCCCTGACAACTGATTATGTCATTGCCTGCTGCTGACCGATGCTCCAGATATGTATGGTAGATAGAAAGACCATTCGTGACCCCAGCTCGTTCTCTCTCTCTCTCTCTCTCCTCTCTCCTCCTCCTCTCTCCTCTCTCTCTCTCTCTCTCTCTCTCTCTCTCTCTCTCTCTCTCTCTCTCTCTCTCTCTCTCTCTTTCTGTCTCTCTCTCTCTCTCCTGTTTTTTGGTGTCCCCTCTCTGGTTTCAGTGTACACCCCCTCTCTTTCCTCCCTGCCCCCTCTTCTCTGCCCTCGTGGCTCTGCTCCCATCCATCTGTCTGTCTGTCCACATGTCCATTTGTCTGCCTCTCCCCCTTCCCAGGACCTCACTCCTCTCCCTTCCTCTTTACACCAGGCTTGTTGCATGGTGTAATTTCTCAGGGTGGGCCTTGACTGGGGTCCTTCTCAGAATTTCATAACAGGCAGACTGTGGAACCGTCAGGAGGTAGAGCGAGCTCTGCTAAAGGAAGTAGGTCACTGAGGATGGACTTGAGGTTTTATATCCCAGACCCACTTCCTGTTCTCTCTCTCTCAGCTTCCTGACTGTTGATGCAAAGTGTCCAGTGGTCCCACTCCTGCCTTTATGACTAACGGCCATAATGGACTATGTCTCCCTGGCCCTGGGAAATAAGCCTTTTCCCGTCCAAAGTGGCTTTGTCAGAACAACAGGTAACGTGACTAAGACATCTTCTGTGACGGTGACCTTGATCTTTTATGATATACACACTGATAAGGGTTGCTCTGTTTTCTACACTTGGCTTTTCTAAAATGTGTGCTATTGCTATGCCTCTCCTCTGCTGTCAACCTGACACACTGCCTAGTTACCCAAGGGAGTCTCATTATTTGCTGAGTGCCTATGGTCAAGTCTGTGGGGGCATTTTCTTAGTTGCTGATTGGTGTAGGAAGGTCTTGGGTAAGTGGTATAAGCACTTTGTATAAGCAGAATGATCAAGCCAGGGGAAACAGGCCAGTTCCTGCCCTGACTTCCCTAAGTCACTGGATTATAACCTGAAAGTGTAAACCAAATAAACTTTCCTCCTCAAGTTGGTCCTGGTCATGGAGTTCCAATGAGGACGCTGCCCCAGCACCCTTTGGCTTCCACGCATGAGTCTCTCATGACTGTTCCTTCAGCTTCCTCATCTGCAACAGCTGTTGGACCACTAACGGCTTCCTGTACTTCAGAGCATCTAGGGACTCAGATTAAAGCTTAGGGACATCGCCCATATCCTACAACAAGAGACAGAACGGTGGTCTCAGAATGGACCAGCCTTGGAGTTGTTAACTTTAATAGGAACAAATGATGACCTTGAAGGAAACTGGGACTTTCGGCTTTGTTCAAGCATGCTGAGCCCACTAGAAGCCTTAATGCTTCCCTCTGACTTCCTCCTCGAACAGCGTGAGGAATTATGGGCTCATCTCCCCCATCCCTCCTTGTTGGTGACTGTGCATTTAGCATCTAAATTAAATGAATGCCTTGTCACTGGCAAATGCATTTGTTTTACATCTCAGGCAACACTCAGTGGCATTAGCATTTATAAAACACAATTAGCGGTGGCACTCTTGTTCGGTTTTCTTGTTGGGTTCAGGAAGGAGCAACTGAAATGAGATTGCCAGGCACAGCCTGGCTCTCCAGCTTCCTGGATGCCTGGAGGAAGGCCACCATGCGACCCCGGGAGTGCTAGAACCCTGGTATGATGAATCCTGCTGTGGAGTTTAATAAGAGGGCAGGGACATTAGCAGTCAGGAGCCTTCACATTGGCTAACAAAGGGGCCACAGGGCTCTGCTCCATAGAACATACTTAATACAATAAAACGGGGGAATTCCCAGGACTTAGATTTAAGACCCTACATGTTGTTGTAAAATTAAATTAAATGGTTTTCTTTTACCCCCACTTGGTCCAGCACCGCAGTGCCCCCAAGATATCTGGTAGATACCTTAATCTCAGTTAGTAAAGCCTCTCACCTGCTTTCCTCCATCCCACATCCCACTGCCAAAGGCCTCTCTCTGAGCCTGGCAGCAAACTCTTTACCTGTCTATTCCCAATGCAGAGGCATCTTGCTCAGGAGAAAAGAGTGAAAGGCTGAAAGTTCCCCTTAGCTCTGCACCGTGAGTACCAAGGGCATCTGCCCCTTATTCAGGGACATCGCAATTTAGCCTGGGCACTGGCTCCTGAAACCGTCCATTGTTTTGTCCCCTGAGACCCTGTGCAAGGGAAAGAGAGGTGCTGGTGCTAAAGATGAGGTAGGAGGAAAGAGACATCAAGGTACAGGGCACCGGGCTGGCTCCTCCTGAGTCAGAAGGGCTCTGGCCTGCCCACTGTGGGAAACTATGTCTGTCCCTCAAAAAGTGTAATGCATTTCCACAGGATCCTATGGGTCCACATCAGGTCTCCATCCCCCCAAAGTAGGAAGCAGCTACTCAGACAATCTGTATGCCTGTGTTTGCAGACGCCCAAGTCCCAGGAGGAGCATGATAGAAGTAGACCGCTGCTCCAACAGACGACACAGTGTACGTGACAGCTCACAAGTGGAATATTATTCAACCATAAAAAGTCCTGGCAGATAGATGAAGTAGAAAGATGTCATGATGCCAAGTGACATAAGCCAGACACAGAAGGACAGATGTTGTACATGCACATACATGCACATGCACACACACACATGCATGCACATGGACATGCACATACATGCACATGCACACACATGTGCATACACACATGCACACACATGCACATGTACATGCACATACATGTACATGCACACACATGCACACACACATGCATGCACACACACATGGACACGCACATACATGCCCAATCACATGCACACGTGCACCCACACACATGCTCACACACTGACCCATATACCCAAATCAAATCATTAGAAGAGTTTCTTGTTCCAGTCATGGTGACTCTTAATGAGACCTTGCATGCAATACACCTTGGCTGGTGGCTGGCATAGTGTTCGACAGGTGTTAGCACACGCTATTGTTCTGGCTTCTTGACTATCATTACTTTACCTGTTAAGTATTGGTGTGCGCGGTCTTGTCATGCTTGTTCTCCCAGTTGCTGAGCTGTGTAGCTCAGGTTAATTGCACCACGGGCTTCTGGATCGTCTTCTCTCTCCCTCCTGCCTCACCTGAGGTGTGCTGGGTTCCAGATGTGCACCTCGGCATCTGTCCTGTCTACACGGGTTCTGGGGACTGAACTTGGGTCTCCAGGTTTGCATGGCAAATGCTTCCACTTACCCCCAGGCCTCCATAAGTGGATTATTATTTTTATGTAGGGGTAAACTGCGTTTGATCTTTTATGCATAGAACACTCATGTAAAAGTCAATTGCTCTTTTAAGGAAAAAAATAAAGTTGGTTGTTAGATCAAAGCTAGAAATATAGGCAAGCAAAAAGAGCAAGGCCAACGGTGTCTAAAATCGGATTAAGCAGTCACGGCCATTGTAATATCTGGAATTATTCTTGACTCTGCCTACTACTTATAGATCTGGAAAGTAAACGCGCAATTCGGATTGTTTTACAGTTGACTTTCCCCTAGTTAGCTCATCTGCTCAGCAAGCATTTGCCACGCAGTTGCTACGTCAAGTTCTCCAGGCAGAAAGGCCAGAAAATGCAGAGGCCCTGAGGCTAGTGACAGCTTTATAAATATCCTTTCATGTCTCAGTGCATGGAGGAGCTTTTCCTGTTTCAGCCCTTGAGAGTCAGCACTTTACCTCCCCCTTACAGTTGTGGCACAGTTTATTTAACTAGTCTCTTACTTGGAGACATCCTGGTCGCTCCTAAGTTTATCTTGTCGCAAACAATATGGTGTGGAAATTCTTGTTTACAAACCCTTAGTCACACCACTGTGCTGCCGGCTCACTAAGCGCGGAGCAGCACGCCCCGGCAGATGGTCAGAGCTCCCACCATGCTTGCCGGGTAAGTAAATAAACTGATGATCAGCACCGTACTTCTAGAAAACACTAAGAGTGGGATTACTCACGGCACTTACAGCCTGACTACGCTCCAGAAGCTCTACGTTCAAATACTAATACTAATTCAAATACTTAAGGTGCGTGCACTACCTTCCGCCCGCCTTAGAGCCTGTTGCACAGAGGCACAGAGTCACCTGGCCATGTAGCAGAGGGCTTCAAACTCCAGCTATCACTCCTGGAGCCTCTGTCCCTGCGTGGTGCAGGGGCCTGAGAGTCTAGCCCCTAAGGACTTAACACTGGATGACCTATCACCTCTAGTGAGTGCTGGTCTCACTTCCCAGTAGCACCTTCAAGTTATGGCTCCCTAGGGAAGGAGTCCATTGATTAGGTCAAAGCCCCACAAGCCAATCACATTATCAGTGATTGGACCCGCCAGCTGGGTACCAAACATAAGCAGAAGAGCCTTGGGGAGACGTTTCCTGTTCAAACTGTAACACTTCCCGGTTGTTGACATCTTGGGGCCCTGGGTGGCGAGATTCTGTCTTGTCCAGGGCTCTCTGTGATCCTCAGGATTGGGAATTATGGTTCCTTGTGTAAGCTGTGTGCCACCGCCTATGAAGCAGGCACTCTGGACCAAGCTCAGTACAACACGATAAAACTCTTTCGTGACAACTTCCAGATCTACGGGCTGGAGCTGCAGTGGGAGAGGTTCCTGGGTTAGCCATGAGCCTAGCCGAGTTTCTGTTACTGTGACAGGATATGTGAGACTGGTTAATGTCTAAAGAAACAGTTAGTTAACAAGAAAGAATTAAAAATGGACATCGGATTGTGAGTTGTCTGTTCCCTTCAGGAACTGGCTAACCCAGAAAGGGTGGTCCCTTCAGAAATTGGCTAACCTGGAAAGGGCAGTCCCTCCAAGAGTTATCAAAGCCCTTAGCTGTTAATGCCTCAGGAAAGACACGGTTGGCACTGGGGTTGCCTGGACTTTGTGGTCTACTCAGATTTGGAGACAAAGGTGTGTCATGTCTTTCTCCACAAGCCAAAGTTCCCTGCTGTGAAGTTCTTGTTCCTATGACAGTGTCAAGCAGGTGGCTGCTTCTTACTGGCTACCTCCAGTCAGCCCCGTGCTGAGCAGCCTCATCCAAGACCTTTCCTAGCAGGGAGGACCACCAAGTTCCTCTCAGTGTCATCCTACTTAGATGCCAGTCTGAAAATGTGGTGACTGGATCCAAACCATAAGGCAAATCTCTAACTAGGAAGACAAAGCAGCCACTGCTTGGCTTCTTTTAAACAAATAAATATTCATAAGGTACTTGCAAAGTATACAGTATGCGAAGACAGTGGCTGGTTTTCAAGAAATACACTTCAGAAGCAGAACAAGCTTTTCGACGGGCAGTTTGTCTGTGTGCTGTACCGTGAACTCTGCTGGAAGAGCCAAACGCTATCGTTGTTCAGACACCACGCAGAACAAGGCAGCAGGGTTTTCAGGATTGATTATTAACTGTGACAGTAAGGTAAAAGGGGAGCGAGAGGAGCTGCATGTGTCTGGGACTCAGGCTCCAAGCCGCTTTGCTTGTTTATACACTGCCTCAGTGTTGGGCTTTGTGTAGCTTTCCACAGCCCACCTCTGAGGTCTCTCATGGGAGCACTTTCTCCTCCTGTCATCTTTGTAACAATGTATCCAGCTGCTAACAGGGCCTCTCTCTCCCCACTGAAGTTCCTCAGAGCAGAGTCAGAGGTCACTTGATGTCCTAGCACCACTTCACTCGAAGTGAAGAAAGAAGCATGTCTTTATCAAATGTTTGCCATGAAAACACAGTTGACTAACAACCCAGCTACAACCCTAATTAACCTTAACCCTAACCCTGACCCACCCTTACCCAAACCTACCCTAGCCCTGACCTCCCCTAACCCTGGTCCCTCTGTTTCCTTCCAGCTGCCACCCAGCCACTGACCCACTGACCCACATTTTCCTCTTACAGAGACATTGATTTTGAAGTTCTACTTCTTAGAAACCTCTCAGAGCTAATGCTTGCTAGCTGATAGGCAGATACTGCTCCATCCTTGGTGATTTAAGACAGTTTCATTTCTTGTCCAGTACCTATTAAATAGAAACGAGATTATATTTCTATTCACAACAGGCCACCTTGAATATCATTAATATTTCAACTCTATCATATAAATACATGTATCAACTCAACAATCACTGAACAAAAATCTGATTATATTTCTATCCTCTTACCTGGAACACTGTTTTAGAAGCCCTTGGTGAAACAGTGAAATAGTTTCCCCTCCTGCTCTGAGGTTTATGAAATGCCAGACTGAGTCCCAACGTTGGCTTGAGAGGGTCAGCTGGAGCCAGTCCCTGATGACCATTGTCTGAGTAGGTACTGACCCTGCTGCAGAGCAAGCTGACATCGTGTACCAACTTCTACAGGGTGATGTCTCTCTTTGCAAGGAATGCAGTCGCATCTCACTCCGGGTATGGTTTTGAGCTTCATGGCTACCCCTTGCTGGGTCTTAGGAGATGTTAAAAGCTGAGATAGTCACTGTAGAGATCAGATGCAGAGAGATTTTTTTTAAAGCAAGAAGGCTGTGAAAATATACAGCAAAAGCAGCTTAAGGAAGGCTGGGTTTATTTGGACCCATGGTTATAGGGTACCATCAAGGCAGGGAAGGTGGGGTGTAGGAGTCTGAGGGGGCTGTACAGTGCATCTGCAGAGGGGAGGTGGCTGCATCTGCAGAGGGGAGGTGGCTGTCACAGTGTATCTGCAGAGGGGAGGGGGCTGTCACAGTGTATCTGCAGGGAGGAAGCAGGGAGCCTTGGGTGCTCGTGCCTGGCTCACTTTCTCCTTGTCATTCCGACCAGGACTCTAGGCCATGGGATGCCCCTGCCTGTGTTCAGGATGAGTCTTCTCTTACCCAGTTAATTCTCTAAGGAAACAACCTCACAGGCACTGCAAGCTGCATGTCTCCTAGGTGATTCTAAATCCAGTCAAGATGGCAATGAGACCAACCATCATCGAGCCCTCTCCAGTAGCTCAAAGAAACAATATGGGAGGCAAGAATTTCACTTTGTGGGAAAAAATGGTTTTAAAGCACCAGGCAAGGTGAACCATGCCTGCTGTTCCAGGACTCAGATGGCTGATGTGCATAGGTTCATGGCTGCAGATCAGTCTAGGCAACTTACAGGAGGGAGAGAGAGAAAGCAAGAGGAAGGAGAAGGAAGAGGAAGAGGAAGAGGAGGAGAGACAGAGATGCAGACACAGAGAGAGACAGAGACAGAGGAGTAGACCTGCTGTACTGGCTGGTTTTGTGTGTCAACTTGACACAAGCTCGAGTTATCACAGAGAAAGGAGCTTCGGCTGAGGAAATGCCTCCATGAGACCCAGCTGTGAGGCATTTTCTTAATTGGTGATCAAGCGGGGGAGGGCCCAGCCCATTGTGGGTGGGGCCGTCCCTGGGCTGGTGGTCCTGGGTTCTATAAGAGAGCAAGCTGAGCAAGCCAGGGGAAGCAAGCCAGTAAGTAACATCCCTCCATGGCCTCTGCATCAGTTCTTGTCCTGACTTCCTTTGGTGATGAACAGCAATGTGGAAGTGTAAGCTGAATAAACCCTTTCCTCCCCAACTTGCTTCTTGGTCATGATGTTTTATGCGGGAATAGAAACCCTGACTAAGACATTAGCCAAACAACCTACTTCCTCTTGGTAGGTCCACTCCCGAGAACAGCACCACCAACTGGAGACCAAGGGTTCAAATACATGAACCTGTGGGGGACACTGCACATTCAAAGCACAGTATAAGACATTAGTGTTAAGTCAAAAAAGAAGCCAAAAGAAACTTGTAAGGTATCTGGGTGCCTCTCTTTCCTCTGACTTCATGATTGCCACACACAGTGATTTCTGAAAATTCAACATCTTAACTCTGTTAGGATAACCCAAACCAGATTCCTCTATGGCAGTTACAGCCAGCCCAGAAGTCACAAGTATGATCTTTCCATGTTCTTAAGACTGAAGGTCTCTGAGCTTGCTTATAATGATGATGTGTAGCCGATGGCCTCCAGCAAAGGTTAGTTGGGAAAATGCAGAATGGGGCTACAGGGCTTTACAGGCTCAGGTTGCTGCAGGAATTACAGTCAAATCTATGAGGATGGAGCTCTCCCTTTTCAGACATCTCAGAACCACCAATGCTTTCCAGAGCCAGCTGCCCAGGTCTCCCCAGGCCTGGGCAAAACAAGATTGCAATAAGAAAAGAAACTCTCGGAGGAGAAAGCACACGGCTGGTCACAGATTTCCATAACTCCTTCCCTCTCCTTCTCTGACGATAGTGACAGAAACCCAGGGTTTGAAGAATGAGTCTGGTATCTCAGCCGTTTCAAGCCTGTCGTTAATTTCCTGTCCAGACTGATTAGTGGTCCTGCCTTCCCATCCCCTATCTCTCTCCTCTGGTGCACGGGTAAAGACTCCTCCATTCTTCTCACCCGTCTTACCAGCTTTATCTTGACAAGTGCCATGTGTCTCTGTTCAGGTCATTGTTCTTTTCTCTGCCGCCAGGCTTCAGCCGCGTCTTCCTTACCAGGAAATCTACACAGATCACTCCCCAAATCTATTGTGTGACTCTTCCTGGGGAGATGTGAAAAAAAAATCTATTTACCCCTTGATGGGGCACCAACGACAGTCCCAAGAAACCATTTCATCCTTGTCTAGCTTTGTGAAGCAATAGTTTTGTTGTTTACTTACGCCCTGGTGGCTAAAGAATTACAGGAACACCGGTGACTCAGCCGCAGGTGCATCTCTGAAAGGCCCACCCCAGAATGGTTACAATGTATGCAAGCTCCATTGAGCTCTCTAACTAGCTGTCAGCTCCACTAGGCCCTTTCCCTGGTGACCATCGGCTGCTTTTGTAGCACAGGCTTTGTGTATCTTGCAATTTTGTGAATTTCTCTGGCTCCTTGAGTCTTCTGAGCCGGTCTCTCTTCTTGATTTGGGAGCAACAACTGTATAGCAGGACTTTCCAAGGTCTGAGTGTTCTCTGATTAGCAAGGTTGTAGAGCTTCTAAATGGATTAGTCCGGAGCTACACTGGTCTTCCCCACAGCCCTTGGTTTCTTCCTTTGCTGGCTTCAGAGTAGCTCCCTTAGAAAGTGCTTGGCGTTTACTACAAAAGGCTGTTTGGGGAGGAAGGCTTCCTAGAGCAATGAGCCATGGACAGGGCTTAGGCAAAGGGTTTGGCAGAATTAAGGCAAAGTGTGTCTTCCCTTTGTATTTCGTAAGCCATCAGGCCCCATGCCTCCCTCCCACCCTTTCTGTAAGTTGCCTTAGCCAGAGAGGATACACAAGAGACACTGGTACTCTTCCAGATTCTCCCTTACAGAACAAACTCTAAAGAGATTCAGAGGGCTGGGGGAGAACAGATGGGTGATGAATAGCCAGGTTGAAGACTCCCTGAGCTCGGAAGCGAGGGTCTTCAACTTTACCCTTGGCAAGGCATCGATCCCACACAATGATGCCAGGGCAGCTGGCATTTGTGAAAGGCTTCTATGCTGGGCACTGCACAACCTCGTTTTGTTCTCTCAGCAGCCTCCAGGGCCCTTCAGTCAGGGTCACACTGTGGTGGAGGAAATGACATCTACCCATCTGAATACCTTGCCCAAGGACCCAGGACCAGAGGGAACAATAGTGCCAGCGCCCAGCAGACTGCCTGACTTCAGAGCCCTGCACCCCACCTCTAGTCTCTAGTCACCTTGAACTGTGTGCCCCCTCCAACAAAGAAATAACAAAACAATATCCTAGCTTTGATGTATGCTATTGTGATCTTGTACCTATTGGTATCAGCACCCCTGAGCTATCTTGACAAACTTTATGCCTGTATAGAGTAAGTGTCTTAGATTCTGAGGCTGGGGAGATGGCTCAGTTGGTAAACACAAGGACTTGAGTTAAATTTCCAGAATCCAAATAAAAAAAAGGTCTGTGTGTGGTGGTGTGTTATGACCTCAGTCCTGGGGACATGAAGGCAGGATTCCTGGCATGCACCCTGCGCTCCTGGTGGTGGGGACTGAGTGAACACCCTCTCTTTGGATACATTGTAGCTCTTTGGGAAAGCTGTATCTAGACGTCATGGTTCAGAGGCCCTTCTGGGAGTACAGCACTCTGTACAACTCTCAGGAGGCCTTGGCACTGGAGAGGGCAAGACCCTTGCCTCTCATCTGTCCCACCTATGTCCTTACAAGATGCTGTCAGGTTCGAATGCTCTGTGGTTTCAGTGGCCTCGAGAGATTCCGCTGACCACTAGAAGGCTCTCCTATGAACTGTCTAGTTAGGACTGAAGAGGAGGAGTCCTTCCACACGGATGGAAAGCCCTGGAAGGTGAGGGATGCCAGGGCCTCAGCTGGCATGCCGACAATGGAGGTTGACAATGACCAGGTGGGGCTGCGTATGTGTTCACAGGGAGATAAGACCCGGAGCCATGGACTTCTGTGAGGTCAAAAGGCTGTGTTTGTCTAGCTTGGCAAGGTAGGGAGCTGGTAGAGGAGCCAGGGCCATCTGGACTGGCTCAGCGTGTGGCGCCTGTCCCTGAGAGTACATCAGGATGTAAGGGAGGCAGGCGGTCACAGAGTATGCCAGCAAATCTTGGAAGGTGTCATTCATAAAATATTGAATGGCCAAGGAGGTGGCACACAGGCCACATGGCAGTGACAGGTTCTAGGGGGAACTGGATGGGGAGGGGACCTCCATTCATTCCTGACTCATCCGGCTTGGGCTGGATGCCCATGGACTCTAGTCACTGTGGACAGGAGCCATGAAGCCAATCCAACAATTTTGAGGGCAGAAGGAAGCTCTGGCCAGAGATGGCTACTCTGTGAAGTAGTTTATGTGCCAAGCTCTGGCCTGGGATGGTCACTCTGTCACTTCAGGACAAATTTCCATGGATTCTCAGCCAAAAGCAGAATGACAGAGAGACTTTAATCCTACAGATAATTTCAGGGGCTTTAGACTTGTTGAAGTCATCAGGTTCACAGCACTCTTACAGGGCAGGGGCGGGGCAGTGACAGGCAGGAGACAGGAGCTGGTGTCAAGTCTATGGAGAAAGGCACATCCTTGCGTTTGAGGACTGTCCACCACGTAGGAGACACCACAAGTGGGAGGAGTGCAGACTCCATACAAAGTCATAGCCCTATGGAAACATCCCTGAGGCGCCATCGATCTTCTCCACAGATATCCTTCTGCTGCTGACCCCCTCATTCCAGGACCTTCTGAAGCACTTCTCAGTGTGTCCTATGCAGCTCCAGCCAGAAGAGCAGTGGTCAAAGACACCTAGACTCAGAAGTCCCTGATTTCTTTGACGATAGCTCCCCCTTGACATCTTTCTTGCAGGTTGATATTAGGACCAACAAATTGTATGGCTCCCCTGTGGTCTTCAAACCTGGGTGGATGTATTATTACCCATGTTGGATCTGAGCACACAGAGAAACATGGTGGGTGGCAGAGAGAGGGGGTGGGTAAAGAAGGTGGGCAGACATGCCATGGAGGGTTAAATAGCTCTTGAAAGTACATCCAGCCCCCCTGATCCTGAATGGCCAGCCTGTTCTACTCTGCCTCCAGGTTCTGTGAATCATCTTGGCAGCTGCCACCAAACACACTGTGATTTTCATGAGTAAGATCGCTTCTCAGGCCAAGTGATCCCAGACAGAAGGCTGAATGTGGCTGTGAGATTCCAGGACCTGTGAGCTCTCTGAGCGGTCTTCCCACTGTTCAAGTCCTTCTGTGGGTCACGCACAAGGTTGGGGCCCGGGACACCTAGAACATTCTTGCACATACACGCAATCGCTGGGCGCGTTTCGTCTCAGTTTCCCCAGGGATGCACAACCAGCCGTGATTCCCATGGGTTGTGTGCCCCATAAGCTCTGTGGGCCTCAGCTGCAGGCTGGACATTCCTTGGTACGTATGGGCATGATCTGTGTGGCCAGTGTGGAGAACATTAGCTCTGCAACCTTCCAGCGGCACGATGGGATATCTTAAGGATTACCAAAATGATCGAAGGGCAAGGTTGTGACACGAAACCCCACTATGCGATACTCCCGGGCTGGAGAAAATGCTGGGCAGTTAAGAGTGTTTGCTGCTCTTCCAGAGGGCTGGGGTTTTGTGCCTAGAACCTTGGTTGGCCCACAGCTACCCGGAGCTCCAGTTGTAGGAGCTCCAATGTCCTCTCTTTTAGCCTCCTAGGGCACCTGAACTCAGGTGTGCATATTCACAGGGACATATAATTTAAAGGATGAAACATTAAGAGGATAATTCCGGGATGATAAACCCACATAAGCTAGTTACTAGGGGTCAACATTCTGCACCCTTCCCAAATCAAGTTCTAGACCATGACTGGGTCAATAAAGCTGTAGTCCGAGCTAAGATCATTCTGAAAGGAAAGGGCTCACATTTGCTCTCTAGAACTGCCCCTCCACTGCCATTCCCCCCACCCCCTCCCCGCTTAGGCTTAACATTTCAAGGGTCCTGGTCTTCAGTAGCAAAGCTAATATTTTTGGCCAGATATATAGGGTCTTCTCTGTTTGCGATCAATTTTTTCACAGTCGGTACAAAAGTGGAAGTGTTAATGCAGCCATCAGTTCAACTTTGATTTCATAAAGTGTGCGGAACACGGCGGCAGGCAGCAGCACTTCGCCGGGGCAGCGATTAGGTTGGGAGAGACTGGGTAAAGTGATGGAAAGGGACCCTGTGGGAACCGTAGTTCATGCAGAGGTTTGAGAAGCAAACTGGAAACTAATGGCATTCCATTCCTTAAGCACCATGCTGAGCGACTGATAAGAAAAAGCCGTGGGCACCTTGTTGGCATGACTGGAATTTTCCAGCTCTCAGCGACAAATGTGAACCTGAGCCTGAGGTCTAGAGTTTTCCACAGGATGGAGAATTTTCACCTTCCATTGTCCACGCACTGCATGCGAGCGAATGTCCCTAGATTCACGCCCAATTTCCTCTTTATCCTGGAGGGATGGATCTAGGGATGTGGAATTTCCAAAAAGGGGTCGCTAGACCCAGGCTATGAGAGACCACTGCCCTTTTTTTCTTTTTTTCCGGCCTCAAAGGGAAAACTCCAGGGCCTTCCTGCCTCCCTCTACCCTCCTCTCCCCATCCCCTGAGACCCTCCCTTAAAGACCTTCCTGGCCTCAAAGTAAGAAGAAACTTCTCTCCCCTCCCCTCCTCCTGCCCTCCCCTCCTCCCACCTCTCCTCCCCATCCCCTCCTCCCTACACCTTCCTCCCATCCCCTCCTCCCCATCCCCTCCTCCCCTCCCTCCTCCATCCCCTCCTCCCCCACCTTCCCTCCTCCCCTCCCATCCCTTCCACCCTCCTCCTCCCTCCACCTCTCCCTCCCCTCCTCCTGCCTCCCCTCCTCCCCTTTCTCCCACCCCCCTCCCTCCATCCCTTCCCCACCACCCCCCTCTTCCCCTCCTCCCTCCTTTCTCCCCCACCCCTTCTTCCCCTCCTCCCCTCTTCCCCCTCCCCCATCCCCTCCTCCCCTCCCCAGTCCCCTCCCTCTCAGTGCTCCATCCCCATCCCCAGTCTCTGTTGATGATGTAAGACATCCCTAGGGTAGGTATGGGAGGCAAGGGACAACTTTCAGGAGTTGATTCTCTCCTTTCACCATGCGTGTCTTGGGGATGGAACTCTGGTCATCGGGGCTTGGTGCCAAGAACCTTTATCCATTACGTCTTTCCATTAGCTCCCAAATAAAATCTTTAATTAAAATATCGGTTGTTGAAGTACTAAGGAGGCAGAAGCAGGAATCTGAGCCAATCTGGGCTACACGAGACCCGTCTCACCATAACAAAATTACTTGACTAGGAACATATTAGTTGACTATACTTCAGCAAGATTCTATTTCTATCAAAGGATTAAAAGGTGAAAAGGGAAAGGTACTAACTGTGAAGGGCTCACTAAGGGAACCTTCTTACTGTCGATTCTGGGGTCTATTAGTGCAAGGAGACTCAGGCCGCATGCTGTCACCTGGCAACTGCTCTGCCATCATTGTCCGCCCCCGACTGCCGGCATCTGTAAACCACCAGCTAGTGACAAGTGTCCAGACAACTTTTACTCGATATGAGACTTGTCCTACAGACATTTTTACTATAGGGATGCGCCTGGTCTTTCTCAACTGCACCTCATTTCAGAGCTCTGCAATACCTCGTGCTGCTCGCCTGCCCAAGCACCCACTCTCTTTCCTACATTTGGAGAGTTTATTTACTCATCTGGAGCAATTGAATCAGTGTTTCCGGGATCATAGTCTCTAAGACCCTAGAAAAGGTTCTAGTGCCGTTTCTGAGTTGGCGTAGAGTTGAGATAGACAAAAGGCTCCCTGTCCTTTTCTAAAGGTTTCTCTGGTTGCTAGCTGAACTTCCTTTCCCACACATTCTCTCCTTCCCAGAAAAGCTCCAGAGAATTAAAATGAAGCAGGATGCGCAATACAATTGTTACTGTTTCAAATTTGTATCCTTCCCCAGTGGAGGTGGTAAATTCCTTACTACTCCGCCCAGTATCCAAAGCTCTTTGCGATCTGTTGGATGTAACAAAGGCCTACATTTAAGCCAAGTCCAGCAGTGTTATTCTTTGTTTGGTCTTCTATAATAATTCACTAATTAGAGGAGACTGTTTTAACATTTAGAAGGAAAACCTTTCCCTGCTGATCACAGTCACAGTCTGACTTTCAGCAGCCCATTGTACACGGGCCTAATTGTCCCCTGAAAAGAAATTAGATGGTGAGAACCTACTTTTCAAGGGAATTCAATAGTTCTCATTATAAAATAAATAGTGTGGTCAAATGCTATTAACAAAGTGCTATTTATCTATAAAAGCAAACTAGACCCAGACTATACTAAGAGAATTGTGCTTTTCCTACAGGGCAGGCACAATGGCAGGGCTCTTGTGGTGGGGTGGGCTGGGCCCTGCACAAGCAAGGTCTGAATATGGTCGGCAACAATAGGAGAGATTTCATGCCGGAACTGGAAACACTGGATAAAGAGGCAGAGGGTAAATACATCGGGCTCTCTGCATTCTGATGCCTATTCCACTGACAGATCCACCCACCCCATAGGAAAAACTGTATCCCCCAGGAATCTGGGGGCACACAGTATGGCCACGGGCCAAGAAGACTATTTGGAGAACATAAAAGTTGAATTCCATAGAATTTCCAAGCACTGTGAACTATTGTTCTTCCCTGATTTTTTTTTCTTCTTCAACCCCTTAAAAATGGTTCATGGGCCATTTAAGAGTGAGTGGCAGACAGGACTTGGCATAGGGCCATGGATTCTAAGTGATGCTGTGGACCTTAAGATGGTTAAATGCTAGCAGTTTCCAGAAAGAAACACTAAGGGGTTGTTCTTGCTTCGTTCTGTTGCTGTACTTAAGCACCTTGACCAAAAGCAACTCGGAAAGAGAGGGCTTATTTGGCTGACAGTTCCCAGTTACAGTCCATTATTCAGGGGAGGGGGCCGTGGGGGGAGCGGAAGACGGAGTCAAGGCAGAAACTTAAATGACCATGGTATCCACAGCAGAGGAAGATGGATGTGCCCTCACTAGCTTCTTTGTTTCTCAGCTAGCATTTTTCACTCTTACACAGTTCAGGGCCTAGCCTATCACATGATGTTACCCAACTTCAGGGTGGGACTTTCCTACCTCAATTAACAATCAAGGCAACCCCCAACAGACATGCCTATATCTCCCCAACACCCCATAAGGCCTTTCTTCCCAGGTGCCTGTAGGTTGGGGTGGAAAGTTGACATTTAAAACTAACTCTCTTGGGGATTAACTCTGTTATAACTATCTTAGCATGTATTGGTTACAGAAAAATCTACTGGGGTAATTTTCACCCCCAAACCCGACAAGAAACATTTTGTAGATACAAAAAGAAGAGCTGGGGTTGAGGAAGGTATGAGTTTGCAGGCATGATGCATCCCATGACGTCATACAGGAGAGGCAGGAGTGTAGCTAAGTTGACAGTGCGCTTATCCAGCACACAGGGAGCCCAGCAGTGCACAGAACAGATGTGCCACCATACAGAATACACCTGTAATCCCGGAAATGGGGAAAGGTGGTAAATTAGCCTTCATCACAGCTTCCCGTTCCTGCAGGAGAGACTGAGTCCTAGCCTCCTCAGGGCTGTCAGCAAGAGACTCCCAGCGAGGCTTTAATTGAGTCAGTGAGCTTCCAGAGAACGTCTGATGGACTTGACTATCTTCAGTATCTTGTCACTTCCCCGGAGGGAATCTGTCTGTTTGAAGGAGCTGTTTATCCAGCTCCTTTCAGGGGCTTTCAAGCAAAGTTTGGGCATCATTAGAGGCTCAGAAATGACAGTGGTTCACCTCCTTCTGGGACGTGTCAAAGCCCTGTCTGGGACTTGTCAAGAAATGCAGGTGATTTTAATTTAAGAGAACGCCTTTGATAGTCTTCAAAGACACTTGTCACTTTGTCGTGTTGGTGCCGAGAGCTCCCCGAATCCATGTTGAGTATCTGGGCACTCTCTTTTAGGACACAGTAGAACTGTGTACCACAACTATAAGAATGTGGTGAAGGAGGCTGACGGGGCTGGGGATCTATAGCTCAGTGGTAAGGTGCCTGCTGAGCAGGCCAGCCGGAGAGCCTAGGTTTGGGTCCCCAGAACCTATATAAAAAGGTTGGACATGGAGGCACATGCCTGTAATCTCGGCATTGGAGAAGAAGAGACATGTGGATCCCCAGACCTCACTGGAAAGACAGCATAGCAAATTCAGTGAACTCCTGGTTCAGTGGGGGAGCCTGTTTCAGTAAATGAGGTAGAAAGTAAAGGAAGACACCTGAGGTCAATCTCTAAACTCTGTACATACATGCATGTATGGTCAAGTACACACACACACACACACACACACACACACACAGAGAGAGAGAGAGAGAGAGAGAGAGAGAGAGAGAACACAGAAACACAGACACACAGAGAGACACACACAATCACAGACACATACACAGAGACACACAGATACACAGACGTACAGACACAGACACAGACACAGACATACAGACACAGACATGCAAACACACAGACACACTCAGAGAGACACACACAGACACATACAATCACAGACACATACAGTCACAGACACAGACATACACACAGAGACACACAGAGACATAGAGATGCTAACACACACACATGCATGGACACAGACACAGACATGTAAACACAGACACACACAGAGACACACAGACACACAGACAGACACACAGACACACACAGACACACACAATCACAGACACACAGACACACACACACAGACACACAGACACTGTTGCACCATCACAGACACACACATGCAAACACACACAATCACAGACACACAGACACATACGATCACAGACACACATACACAGAGACATGCACAGACATACACACACAGTCACACAGTCACAGACACATACATGCAAACACAAGGACACAGACATACAGACACACACACGGAGACACACACAGACACAAACACACACATGTGGGGAGGAAAGGCAGAGGGGTAGGGAGAGAGGCCTTTGATAGTTTTATGTCAGTGTGGTGAGAGCAGCCACAGCAGGAACTTAGAGCCTGCTCTGGCTGGAGCTCTTCCTCTTCACTCGGGCTGCAGGTGTCCATGAGTCCCTAATCACAGCATCCAGCTTAGCTACCCAGTCTTCACACCGCCTGTCAGCTCTCCTCAGGTCCAGTTCTGTTTTAGGAAGATCTATTCACTATTTAAGGAGTGTTCACCTAACACTGGTGTGTGTGTGTGTGTGTGTGTGTGTGTGTGTGTGTGTGTGTGTGCATGTGTGTGCGTGCGTGTGTGTGTGTGCGTGTGTGCCCATGTGTGTGCATGTGTGTACACGTGTGTGCATGTGTGTGTGCATGTGTGTGCATGTGTGTGTGTGTGCGCGTGCCTGCGTGTGCATGTGTGTGTGCCACATGCCTGTGTGTGTATGTGTGTGTGCATGTGTGTGTGTGCCATGTGTGTGTGTGTGTATGTGTGTGTGTGCATGTGTGTGTGTGTGTGTGTGTGTGTGCATGTGTGTGCCCGTGTGTGTGCATGTGTGTGTGCATGTGCATGTGTGTGTGCATGTGTGTGTGTGCGTGTGTGCCCATGTGTGTGTGTGCCCATGTGTGTGCATGTGTGTACACGTGTGTGCATGTGTGTGTGCATGTGTGTGTATGTGTGTTATGTTTCACATATAAAAGGATAACTAAAAATACAAATGGTGTTTGTCTTCCTGACATTTAATGTGACGATCTCCAACCCCATCCATTTTCTGCAAATGACATAATTTTGGTATTCTCTTTGGTCGAACTAAAACTCCACTCTATACACATCCCACGTTCTCTCTGGCTGTTCCCAGATCTTGGCTGGGCTGAATGAGATTCCTTTCTTATCACTGATGAGGCTCCCTGCGGCCACCCTGAGACACTCTTGGACCAGAGCTTGGCATGACCAAGGTCCCCAGCTATGTGACCCCTGACCTTTGTCTCCCTTGCAGAACCACCAAACTTTTCTTAGCATTCTTAATTTGGGGCTTGGGACCTTGGTCCTCTGTCCCTTCTTAGTACGGCCACACAGTCAACTCCTTTCCTCTTTCCACCACCCCTTGTTTCTTATTAACACCGACAGGGTGAGTGGCTGATCCTGGGTCATTGGAACACCTGAGTTGGGCTATCCTGGAACTCCGGTAGGGGCCCTCTGAGGAGTAGCTGACAACAGATGGTCATTTCTTCTCAAGGAAACACTCCAGACTTTGTATTCCATTCCTCTCCTCAGTCTCTCACGGTTTTCTGCATGGTCACAATAGACAAGAGTTCTTAACATATTTTCCATGGGTAAGCTTGGGTTGGCAAAGTGCTTGCCACAGAGGCATAGGGACCTGAGTTCTGTTAAGTCTAAAGCAGGCTGTTGACAATGTCCTAAGTGACAGTCAGGGCTTAGCTCAAGCTGGACCCTGACTATTGGATCTAAAGCAGGCTCCCAAAATGGCAGTGCTTCTGACAATGTCCTAAGTGATAGTTGGGGCTTAGCTCAGGCTGGACCCTATGTAAGCAGAAGGATGGCTGTCAGAGAAACAAAAGCCTAAGTCTGGCATTCCTCAGGAACGGTGGTGCTTCTGTTTGTGAGGAAAAGCCATTACCTCCCTTATCTGCCCCTACAGCCAACTGCCCCTGGCAATGGGGCATCTAGCTCCCTAGTAACTCAAGCAAGTCTGCAACAGAACCAGGTCACCATGCTATGCCCCAGGCTGTCCCCACCCTCATGCCCTACCCCACACTCTAACTCCTTGGCTGTCTGGCTTGCAGGTGTCCTCCCTCCACAAACTGCTCCTGTAAAACTGACAAGACTCTATTTCACTTGCTGTTCTTTCTGTCCCTCAACCCCAGGAAGCCCCGGCAAATTGAATTCCCCAAATAAGCCTTCCTTTCTACCCACAAAGAGGTAGTGATGGTTTCACTGGGCCCTCACAAGTTTAATCCCCAGAACCTACATTTTAAAGAAACTCTCAGGAGTTGTGATGTGCCCTTGTGACTGCCGTGCTGGGGAGACATAGACAGGCAGGTCCCCAGGACTCACTTGCAAATCTGTCTTTCCATCCTGGCAAGCATCAAGCCAATGAGAGATGCTGTCCCGAAAACCGATAGTGAGGAAGGACACCTGAGGTCGACCTCTGGCTACTACACGTGTGTGTATGCACACTCAAATATAGATGGACCCCACACACATGAATACACACATCTACGCATAGGGAGAAAATAAATGGGTTTCATTGAATCTCCCAAATCTCATCTTGCTCTAAGATTCTGACCTCTCCCTAGAGCCCGTCCCCCTCGAGAAGCCTCCTGCTGTGATGTGGGGTTTACAGCACCACGATAGCCCTGCGGCAGACTGCGTTCGCTTGCAGCCCATGGGCACGGCTTTTTGTCACTGCATGTCATCGAGTGTGAGCTGGTACCAAGATGAAGAGCTATAACACGGTCTTCCTTGAGGATTTCTTATCGACCACTCTCAGAACAGGGACAGAAGAAACCCCTTAACAGGGTCCAGTGAACTCAGAACACAGTCATCAATTTCTCCGTGTTCTGGAGACATAACTGGACATTTGTACATCTCCCACAGAAATCTGGAGGCCCTCGGGCAGATTAGGAAGCCGCTTTCTGTGGCTGGCCTACCAGGCAGTCTCCAGCGCAGGGGGCCGTTGGCCTGGACCCCGTTTCCATGCTAACTCAGTGTGCCGTGGCTTGTCGGGTGTTTGAGCAGAAACACTCCTCATCGTGGAGGAAGGAGCAAGTCTAGGAAGCTTTCACAGGACGTGGTAATCCCACCAAGACAGCCACCATCATTAGCAGATCTATGCCTGCTTGAGAGAGTCAGTCACTAGAAGGCAGTGCTTCTCAACCTTCCTAAGGCTGTGACACTTTAACACGGTCCCTCGTATTATATCGTTACTTCATAACTGCAGTTTCGCTATTGCTAGGGATCAGAGTACAACTATCTGCTACGTAGAATATCTGATATTGGACCCCTGTGAAAGGGCCATTCAACGCCAAACGCCACATGTTGAGAACCACGACTACAGCTCCTGTGGACTGTTGAGGTCAATCGTAGAAGAGTTTCTAGCCACTCTCCTCAGCCATTTGTATGCAATTCTATCCTAATTACGTGTCGCCTCGGGGACTCAGGGGAAGGCTAGAGTTCATAGGCTGGGGAAGGCAGAGGAAGAAGGCCCATTCCCCTGTGGTTATGGGGAATTCATCATCCAGGCTGGGCAGAAAGTTTTACACTGCTGCTGGCCCGGGTCTGCTTTTCCCCTCAGGATATCCAGCACCATTGCACACTGAGCTGGACCAGAGGGAATGGTCGGGTGGGTGAGTTAGACAGCCTCTTAGTCTGCGTGAGTGTAGCAGGAAAAGCCTTCCTTAGAGATGGTTTTCGGGGTTGGGGATTTGGCTCAGTGGTAGAGCGCTTGCCTGGGAAGCGCAAAGGCCCTGGGTTCAGTCCCCAGCTCCGGAAAAAAAAAAAAAAAAAAAAAAAAAAAAAAAAGAGATGGTTTTCCATGAAATGGCTCTCTTTGTTGAGGGTGAACAAGGGCTATGCAAACCTTGGGGAGTGGGTAGGGGCGAGTGTACATCATTGGCTAGGAAGGCTTCATTTGCATCAAGAGGAATTCCAGGTGCTAGCAGGACATGCCCTTATAGGGAGAGAAGAGGTTTAACCTGTAATTTGGCCACCAGGATACATGACCACCTCAAGGGTGGCAGAGGTGGGGGTCATAAGGCTTACGTATGCTGGGACATGCGGGTCCAGAGAAAGGAGGAAGCAGTCCTACTCCTGCTGGTCTCAGGACCAGATTTTTGGGGTTTGGGCACGCCTCAGCCTCACTCCTGCTGTGGACCGGCTCCCTCAGTTGCACGGCTTTCGGACCCCACATGCTGCTGCTTTGGGTCACCTGCGTTCTTGCTGACAGCTCCTTGCCCACGCTCCGTTAAGTAAAGCCTATGGAACTCAGCAGCTTCCTGGGATGAGCTTTGGTGGAATCCTACTTAGCTCTTCAGACTTTATCAGAAGGGGAAGATGTGCTCCAGGTTCTTTCAACAGAAGTAACTCTGGGCTAAGCCGTACAGCTTGTGGAAAGGAGACACGAAGCCCAAGGGAGAACAGCTGACTCATACTTCGCCTCTTGTAATGCTCCCCAAAGGGACCTCACACAGATTTGGCACCAAGCTGTAGACTCTGCTAGCACTGGACAGTGTGGTGCATGCTGTCTCAATGCCTGGGATACCATGAACTGAGCTGCTACCACAGCCTGATGATTCTACCTCAAGTTATCTTCTCCCCAAACCAGGGCACACCCAGCGCTACGTAACAAGGATGGTGGTGAATCTGTCCCGTAGCCAGACTACTCAGATGTCATGGGCTCCCCATGGATGGGTTGAGGCCTCTTCTGTGAATGTGTCTCTCTGCAGCCCTCCCCTCTGCCCCCTTCCACTTCATCCATTCACACCAACATTCGCAGCCAACTTTCCTTTTGGGAGTTCCCACATAGCATCTCTTCCTAGGGAACCCAAGTTGAATCAGGCAGCTGCGTTCAGATGCGTTGGCTCCCCTCCCTTCATGCACTCTGTTCACCAAGGTCATCCCTCAGGTAGTGTATTAACTTTGGGCAATTATGAAATGAGTAAGCGACGTATTTGGCGTTCAAATAGCTCACGGTCTATTCAAGGAGAAGAATGCGTCTAAAAATAGAACCACCAAAGCTTTTGTAAGAAATGGCGGGCCCACCAGTAATCCTTTAAAAAGCGGGTCAGGTGCCTTCTTCAAAGCAGTCCTCACTCAGTAACTATTCACACGTGGGTTTAAAGTTCTGCCTGTAGACTCAGTGAAGGGCATCCCTGACAGGCTGGCTCAGCTTCAGAAGTCCCACAGCACTTGATAAAGCTAACTTTTGGTTTCAAAATGCCAGAGCCTCTTGGCTGTGAAGCTAGCTCTGTCAGCAAAGTGCCTTCTGCAGGACCGTGAGAACAGAGGAGCTGATTCCCCCAGAACCCTATAAAAAGAAGCTACGTGTGTAGTGTACACCTGTCATCCCAATGCTGGGCAGGGGGTGGGGGAAACAGGAGGCTCCCCAGAGCTCCAGGCCAGCCAGCCTAGCTGAATCAGTGACTTTCGGGGTCAGTGAGGATCCTGTCTCTAAAATATGATGGATCAAGACTGAGGAAGACACCCGACATCAGTCTTACACACACACACTCGAACACACACTCACACACACGCACACACATACATTCACATACACTCACCCACACAGAGACAGACAGACAGAATGCCTGAACCCGTCTTTCTGACCTATCTTGATTGCTTCTTTTTTTCCCCCCCACAAATGAGGATCTTATGAGTCCTTCCTTCCCACATCCTTTGTACTTAATGGTTTCTGGCTCAGGTCTGCTCCCCAGAAGAACTTGACCTGAAATTCATTCAGATTGTCAGGAAACTGGGTCGCGCTCTGGCCAGCCAAATGTGAGGACCTCACTGGAGTTGACAAATGTGGCACCAATAACTCCCTGGCCCAGCCTAGTGTGGAGGCTGTTAGAACTCCGTTCAGAGGTTAGCTGCAGAGCACATCGACAGTGTTTTGGGTCACTGAAAAGTACAGGCAGGCAGCACGGGACAGGGTGCTGGGTGGCTGCTGTTTAAGGGCGAGGCTTTTGGGAAATGACAAAAGCCCACAGTGCCAAGACAGCAGAGTGATGGGAACAGAGGCCTGGAGCCCGTGGCGTGGCAAGAGGCTGTAATTCTGACAGGAAAAGGATGCAGGAAGCTGAAGAACAGGCCCAGATTGCGATCACAGGAACATTCTAGAGAAGTCCTAGTTCTCCAAGAATGGGTGGGCCAACCACACCAAGGCCAGGACATTTTGGGGAAAGCCTGGGTCCTGAGACAGGAGATGGGGACATCATGATGACCAGACTAGAAAGTTTCCCATGAGCCATAGGACTCCCAGAAGTTACCACCCCTTGGAAGCTGGGGCAAAGGACTGTATTGTGGGGCACCAAATGCCCCTCGGTGGGGCCTTAGCCACCTTCTCTCTTTGGCCAGGTCAACGGCTGGTCACAGCACAGTCCACCAGGGCAAAAGGCTCCTGTGGAAAAGGAAAAGTCCAGATTCCAAAATACTCCAGGATATGCACAAGGGCAACAGCAGGACTCAGCTCAGGGTGCAGTGGATTTTGTGGTCGATTAGAGAAAGTTTATCATGTTGAGAGCAGGAGCTGACACCCTGCCTCAGAACCCTGGGGCACACGCCATCTAGGTGACTCCTGGAACTACGGACAGCACAGTGGTTCACACTACCAGGGAATGCTGGAATTGCCCATGCAGATGGTAGAAACGGTGATCAAAAGCCTGAAAGTGATCAAACCACCTAAGGGAGTATTGTCTGCAAGGACTGGGACTGTGGAAGAGCATCAGGGAGAGGACAAACAACATCCATCCCTTTCTTCTAAGGCATCTGGGACAAACCAAGGTAGGATTCCATCGAACTTTTCCACGGGGACCAACATGTTTGTTATCCTTACGTGGGTGAGGGTTTGCTGGCAGTAACGTGGGTCAACCCAAAACAGATGCTGGGGGCCATCATCATCCACCACGGGGATGATGGCTTCCCCGTAGCTGAATGGGTCGAGCTTCCTCAGCCTATGCACTCTGGCCCATCTCCAAGACTCTGAAACCACGTGCAAGTGAAGCTGAACTGAGTGTAGATGCCTGGGAGGGGCAGGCAGACACTTGAGTAAATGTTCAGTGGTCTCCCTACCCCTCCCCCCCGAATGTCAACAGCCACTGAGTGTGCTCTGTATGGACCTTTTGACTAAATGGCACCTGGTCGACTCCTCATGTGATTGTTCATCAGGAAGAGGCAAAGAGTCAAGTAGACCCAGACACGCTTTCCTACCAAGATAGTGGACTTAGAGTGATCAGTGAGGTTCCGCCCAGATTGTTCTCATAAGAACCCCACTCTGTGTTGTCGCCCTTTCTGACTCTGTCACTGCCGAAGGAATGCTGACAACTTTCCCATTCCCCACTGACTGCTGGAGCGCTGACCCATCATGGTCTTGTAGAAAGCCAAGCTTGTTATCGGAACCCAATCACTTCTCAGGTGGTGACTTGCGTGCGTGAGTACGTTGCGTGCATGCGTGCGTGCGGGCAGTCCTTCCTGGGGATAATGGCGGAGATCATCCGTACATTAATGACCTGGCATGGAGTGGTTGCTGGGGGAGCCATTAGTCCCCAGCAGACTCTGGCTGGTTTCTGTGAATATCCTCTAAGTGGTTACCCTGGAGACCTTCTTAATGAATCAAAATCCTTTGCACACAGCTGCAGTCTGTCACTGGCCGTGAGGAGCAGCCTTTTCTGAAGGTTTTGCCCAAGGCCATCCTCTATCCAGAGGACTCTCTTTCTAGATGGTTCCCTGGTGGTGTTGAACAGCGTCGTTGTGCCTTCAAGTACCAGGCAGACTAATCCTATGACCCTAAGCTCTTCTTGGAGGGCGTTCTATTCACCGCAAACCCAATATGACTGAAAAAAAAATACCCTCTTCCATCACAAGCATGGCTAAGTCTGTGTGACACTCTTCTCTGACTAGAACCTTGCACACATTTGGTTGCACCATTCTGGGGGCTCAGAATGGAGAAGGCCCAAGGAGAGGCCCACCCAGAGGAGGTGGAGCCTTGGTAGAGGAGGTGGAGCCCTGGTAGAGGAAGTGGAACCTTGGTTGAGGAGGTGGAGTCTTGGTAGAGGAGGTGGAGCCTTGGTAGAGAAAGTGGAGCCTTGGTTGAGGAGGTGGAGTCTTGGCAGAGGAGGTGGTCTTGGTAGAGGAGGTGGAGTCTTAGTAGAGGAGGTGGAGCCTTGGTAGAGGAGGTGGAGCCTTGGTGGAGGAGGTGGAGCCTTGGTAGAGGAGGTGGAGCCTTGGTAGAGAAGGCGAAGCCTTGGTGGAGAAGGTGGAACCTTGGTGGAGGAGGTGGAGCCTTGGTAACAGAGGTGGAGCCTTGGTGGAGGAGGTGGAGCCTTGGTAGAGGAGGTGGAGCCTTGGTGGAGGAGGTGGAGCCTTGGTAGCAGAGGTGGAGCCTTGGTGGAGGAGGTGGAGCCTTGGTAGAGAAGATGGAACCTTGGTAGAGGAGGTGGAAAGAAAAACCAAGAAGTGGGAGAGAGAAGGGGTGAGGGAGAGAGGGAGGAGGGATGTGAATTGAGGAGGGCACTGTTTGCTGTTTAATACTTTATAAGAGAGCATGGTGGAGGTAGTGAAGACAGAAAGGCTGGCAACTGTTTAGAGTAAGAAGGCTGCCTTTTGTCTCTTGATTCCTCCTGGCAACCACCCCTGGTTTGTGACTCCCTGCCCTCCGCAGTCACACACCAATCCTCCTGGACTTTGATCCTGCCCTTGCTGTCCATCTGTCCCTGCTTGGTCTTTCATTTTAGACCCCCTTTTTAGTGGCCTCTATTTCTCCCCTGGTTGAATTGTCATTTAAGCCCAACCCATTCCCTAATAGCTTGAATTCTCCCAGAGTCATCAATCTCAGGACCTTGTGAGTGATGGCCCAGCTTCCTCCCTGGGTCTTAGAACAGTCAGGCTTCTGTACAAACCCATGATATTGCCTGGATGAATCAAGAACCACGACCCTGATGTGCAAGGAAGGAAGGGTCCCATCTGAGCTCCTCTCTCTCCTCACTCACCGCTGTCCGCATGGCTGGAGTGTAACCTGCTTTGCAAACTACTCAGGCTTCAAATGAGATAGAGCTTGGTGCAGAGTCGGGGGCCAGGGTGGGGGTGAGGAATCAGAGGGAGCTGCACTTCTCTTCAAACCTGTGTCCCATTTCTGCACAGAGGAGTTGCTGTTTTTAGATGGCCGATGTCTTAGTCAGGGTTTCTATTCCTGCACAAACATCATGACCAAGAAGCAAGTTGGGGAGGAAAGGGTTTATTCAGCTTACACTTCCACATTGCTGTTCATCACCAAAGGAAGTCAGGACAGGAACTCAAGCAGGTCAGGAGGCAGGAGCTGATGCAGAGGCCATGGAGGGATGTTACTTACTGGCTTGCTTCCCCTGGCTTGCTCAGCTTGCTTTTTTATAGAACCCAGGAGCACCAGCCCAGGGATGGCACCACCCATAATGGGCTGGGCCCTCCCCCCTTGATCACTAATTGAGAAAATGCCTTGCAGCTGGGTCTCATGGAGGCATTTCCTCAAGGGAGGCTCCTTTCTTTCTCTTCGATAACTCCAGCTTGTGTCAAGATGACACACAGAACCAGCCAGTGCAGCCGAGCAGTAGGGATCTGAGAGAAGCACTCACTGCCTAGGCACAGCTCTCAGCTGGGACTGGTGGAAGCCTTGTCCCACATAGGAACATCTTAACGTGTACCTGACTCCAGAAACGATTCTGAAAGAGAGCGGCTATGATTTCTAGCTGAAACCAACACAAACCAAACCAAACCAACCAACAAACAAACCCACCAACACAAAGTCCAAGAACATGGCTCAAAGTGCTTCTATCCATGCAAGCCTGGGGACTTAAGTTCAGATCCCAGAACCTACATTAAAAAAAAAAAAAAAAAAAAAGCTGGACAAAATGCAGCACAAGTGTCAGAAATGCTCAGGTCTCCATGGAGAAATGGGAGGTAGAGACAGGAGGATTCCAGGAGCTTGAGCGCCAGCTAGCTTGGTATATTCAGTGTCAAAGAGACTGTGTCTCAACCAGCTTGGAAAGCCAAAAAGTTGTCCTGCCAGCTCCACACGAATTTGTGACACTCGTGTGCACCCCTCCCCCACCACAAGCACACGTACAAATGCACTCATGCATTAGTGATCGAAAAGCCCTTCCCCACACACTTTGTGTGTGAATATGTATAGGAGCGTGTGCGTGGCTGTGTTACCTGTAATCTGTCACTCTTTCCACCTTCTATATTTATCTCCATCCTAGTGTGACTTTTAAGATAAAACTCGAAGCCTCCGGTGACCTCAGGTGTCCTTTCTCTGGGTGGTTATTCCAGGTGGGGTGACACAGCTGAGGGTTAAACTCCAGGAAGATGTCATCATTTAAAACCAGACACCAAGGCAACAGTCTGCGTGAAACATATTAATATGCTAAGGGTATAGCAAGGAAAGAGTCTGGGCTGCCCCGGGGACAAGAGTGAACTCTGAGGGGGTGCCTGACTGTTTCTGTGCCAACCTCGCACCTCAAGAAGGTTTTTCTTGGTTCTTTAGATCCCTGACAGGCTGAAGACGCAGGGCAGTGGGTCGAGTACCTGTTGTGCACTCTTCAGCGTGGTACTGACGAGGTGTGGAGCTGCCCGCCTGTAATCTCTGTACTTGGAAGGTGGAGGTCAAAGGATCAGAGGTCCAAGGTCATCCTCAGACTACACAGTGAGACCGAGGCTGGGTTTTAAAACAAAACCGACAAAATGGGGAGTGAGCTGCCCAGAGGCCGCACTGTTTTTTTGGTTTTTTTTCTAGGCTAAAACTTGGGTTGTACAAGTGTCTGTCTGTCTGAGGTTTTGCTCCAGAGGATCAGAACCTCCACGCTTCCTGCCTGGATAGGAGGGCTGCCCTCTGTTGGCTCAGCCCACAAGGCAGGAGGGAAGATTGAATGAGGAGTTAATTGACCCTCCCCAGCCTGCTCCCATTTGGATACAGCTCCCCTGATGTTTGAAAGCATCTCAAAGCCTCTTCTGGAGATGATTCTCAAGGACCCTCGCAGGGAGAGAGGAGTCCTTAGCTGTAATGTGAATGGGCGCCCGTCCAAATTCGTAACCGTTCAGCCTTCCACACGGGATGCTGAATCCAGGCAGGGGTGCAGCTCTGATTTCTTATCCTAGGAGCAAAATCAAACCAGGGAGGGTGAGGAAGGGGAGCATTAATTCCGCACTGTCCCAACAGTTACAGCTGCGGGTCCCTGTGGCGCACCATCACCCGGGAGGCTGGACCGGAAGTTCAAAGCCAGCCAATGCTACATGGTGGGTTTGACCAGCCTATCCTGTACAGTGCCGCTGTCTCAAAACAAACAAACAAATAACAAATAACAAATGTGTTTGTCCCCTGAAACTGCCCACGTTCGGAAGAGAGCCGCTGGTAGTTGCTGGGCACAGCACAAGGACGCGGAGCATTGCGAAGGTCTTCTTTGAAATCTCCGTATTTCATTTTAGCTAATTCCAATCCAGTAATGAATAATTCATGATTCGATTCCATCCTAAGTAGCCACACGTGGCGTAGCTGCATGCGGGGCTGCAAAAGCTGTGCGTTTATAAAGGTGATTCGTTACGGAGAAGAAGGGAAAAGAAGGGTTTAATGTGAGCACAGGGCCAAGTCTGGGCATCTTTCCTTCGCCGTCTTGATGAAATTTCTGGAGAGCAGAGGAGCCGGCTGAGAGCTGTTCATCAAAGAGCCCATCGCAGCTACGGATGGGGAGACCCGGATTCCTGCGGGTCCGCCATCCCGTACGGGACTCAGACTTTATAACAGCTGTATTTCATTTTAATCGATTTAAGCACAGAAAAAGCAATCTGGTTTTTTGTTTGTTTTTTGTATTTTGTTTTTTTTTTTTTTTTTTTTTTTTGGAGCTGGGGACGGAACCCAGGGCCTTGCGCTTGCTAGGCAAGTGCTCTACCACTGAGCTAAATCCCCAACCCCGTATTTTGTATTTTTTTAATTCTCTCCCCTTACCCTCTGTGTGTCTGTGTATATCCTAGGTCAGCGAGTGTATGATTATTAAGTTAAGCCTTTGGGATGTCGCACCCCAGCCCTGGTCCCCCATCTTCCACCAACCCAAAAGCTCAAAATGCCAGCAGACAGTACCTGAGAGAGAACGCAGAGCAGAGTGAGTTTCCCTGGTTTGCTAGAACCGACCTACCCACTGTTTCCACTGATGTACTTTTTTTTTTTTTTTTCTTTTTTCGGAGCTGGGGACCGAACCCAGGGCCTTGCGCTTCCTAGGCAAGCGCTCTACCACTGAGCTAAATCCCCAACCCTCTGATGTGCTTTTAAAACTGCCTTGACTTACAACTTTATTTTGCTCTACAGCTTCCTAACCCACACTGGAACACGTGTGTCATCCGAGGTGACCAAAATCCCAGTTCACAGACTCTGTTCACTGGGACAGTTGATCATGTTTCTGCCTTGGGTTCCTTTGATGGTGGATGTGGTGGTTTGAATGGGTTTGGCCTATTCACGTGTTTGAATTCTTGGCCCTAGGGAGTGGTGCTATTAGGAGGTATGGCCTTGTTGGAGGAAGTGTGTCGTGGTGGGGGTGGGCTTTAAGGTCTCCTATGCTCGAGCTCCACCCAGTACGGAAGAGAGCCTCCTCCTGGTTGCCTTCAGATCAGGATGGAGAACTCCTGGCTCCTGTTGCATCAACCCTGTCTGCCTGAATGTTGCCTTGCTTCCCACCATGATGATAATGGACTGAACCCCTGAGCCTGTAAGCCAGCCCCACCTAAATGTTGTCTTTATAAGAGTTGCCTTGGTCGTGGTGTCTGTTCACAGCAAGGAAACCCTAACTATGACAGTGGACTCTATTATCTGTAATAGAACCTTTACCTTCGGGGTCACTCTTGGTTACGGTGTTTACCACAGGAACAGAAAGCACAGCCGTGCACATCTGGGTTGAGGTTAACCTCCCGAAGAGAGAGCTGTGCTGTGGAGCTACGTCGAGAGATAAAACAAACTGGAGGAAGAGGCGGTCTGGTACACACTCGCATCCAAACCTGCGACATTATTCTCGTGCATTCCGAAGAGAAACAGGACAGATGCTCTGGGCTGGCGAGCGAGCCCTGCAGAAATCAGGAACTGCCAGATAAGCCTAGCCGCACTAGGGCCCTTTGATGTGGGAATCTGCACCACTATCTGGGCCCCCGGACTTATCAATAAACTTTGATCTGAGGAGAACCGGATGCTAGGAGGTAAGCACTGTTCGTGTTTGCTTAGCTGCAGTTACACAAATGCCCCTTGGGGCTCCCGGGAACGTTCTGGGGCTGTGGCTTCTGGCATTTCAGAATTCCTTCAGCAACTGTCTTCCATCCTGGGAGTCTTTCCTGGAGCTTTGGGAGAGCTGCTTGCTGTTTGCAGAGTCCGTCTACAGAAGGGGGTGCAGCTAAGACCTCACAAAGAAGGATAGGCAGTGGGGAAGAGCTGAGTCACCCACAGTGGCATAGGCTTTGCTTCCATTACGTCTAAATTACCTTCTCCTTTATGTTGGATTTATTTATGGGTACGTACAGAGGCAAAGAATAGCTATTAGGGCTGTAAATTGCAACCGATACGGAGATTGATGGCCTTAAAAATAGTCCACGAGGGAATTCGGGGTCTTGTTTAACCATTTCTGAAGTGTGTCTCCTCCAGCACTCACGGGTGTTATAAAACGAATAAGCCTGCCCACGTGTTCGTTCCAGAATTCCCTATCCGAGAGGAACCTCTCTGTGACATTCTGAGTGGGTGTCACCTTAACACACCGTCATTGTCTGAAGGTCACAGAATCTAGACTCAGAGCTGGGACTCAACCCATCAGAAATGGCATCATCTTCAAGACGTAAGGGCTGGGAGGGGAGAGGAGTCTGCGCACTTCCTTCCTACTGGCCAGAGGAGGGCAGGACCCATTGCCTCCTGGCAGAGGCAGAGGTGGGGCTTTCCCACAGGCAGGCAGTTTCTGCAAGCTGGCAGGAGCTTCTTGTTAAACTTCAAGGAACTTGGCAACTCTCTTCTTATACATAAGCGCTATGAATCCAGCTGAGTGCACTCACACCTCCTGTGTCCAACACTCAGGTTTGCAAGGCCAGCTTTGGCTGCCTAACAGGTCAAAAGCCAGCCTGGGCCACATGCGAGCCTGCCTCAAAAACAAAATCAATGGCGAAGTTGCATCGCGCGAAAATATATTTTAAAAACAGAGTTAATTCTTGCTGAATATCGTGGTTGCGGGACCATTACCAGGTAGGGCCTCGCTGGTAAAAGCAGGTCGCTGAGGGCAGGCCTTTGAAAGTTCTCTCCCGCCTCTAATCCCAGACACGGAGTCCCAGTCCACCGCTGCCATGTGAGGAATTCATGCGCTCCTTCTGCCACGCCTTCCCCACCATTGTTGACTGAGACCATGAGCTAAAATACCATCTCCTAAGTGGTTCTTCTCAGGTACTCCTGTCACAGGGACACAAAGGAAGAAGCATGGAGTCAGGCGACCTCACCGACTTGAGTCTTCTCCTACAGTGGTTTGTCGAGCATCACTTTAAAAACGCCCTGTGTGGCCTTCATTGTGTTTTCCTGTGTGGCCTTCATGTGTGTTTTCCTGTGTGGCTTTCATGTGTGTTTTCCTGTGTGGCTTTCATGTGTGTTTTCCTGTGTGGCTTTCATGTGTGTTTTCCTGTGTGGATTTCATATATGTTTTCCTATGTGAACTTCATGCCCCTTTCCCTGTGTGGCCTTCATATGTGTTTTCCTGTGTGGCCCTCATGTGTGTTTTCCTGTGTGACCCTCATGTGTGTTTTCCTGTATAGACTTCATGTGTGTTTTCCCGTGTGGACTTCATGTTTCTTTTCCTGTTTTTTTTTTTTTTTCCTTTGGGATTGGGGATTAGGTGGAGGGGAGTCCAGGAGGACAGGTTGCCTGGAACTCTTTGTGATGGATAGAACCCTAGTTCCCATGACATGCCTTTTACCTTTAGTCTGGAGTCAGATTCTTGTCAGTTTGGGTTGTTCAAGAGTCCATCCATGGTGGAAGTTAATAGGTGGATAAACAATGCCTTCCTTTATCTCTCTGCCCTTCTGTGGTATCCTAAAGGTAGAAATCAGAGATTTACAGACCCCACAGTGATCTGGAGCTGGGAGAGGATATGACGGCGTGCTCAGTGTAACAAGCCCCGTCTTCCCTAGCTGGGGTCATCTAATTAGGCGGCTGCTGGAGTTCATTTTCCCAGCTGCCTGTGGTGGGCATCATGGAACCAAAGCATGGAGCTACGGAACTTACTGCAGCAAATTCCCAGCCAGTCTTCAGAACGAAACAGCCCTGACACCCACGGGGCTCTATCTCCCGTGGACACGAGTGGCCAGGTTAAAATATGAACTGTAACTGTCCTGTTTTCTGTTCTCTGATGACCTGGGCCCAGCTACCTACAGTGCCCTCAGTCAACACTAATCCGAATTAGACCTAAATTAGACCAGCGGTTCCCTTTCTGTTGGTCTGATGACCTGGAGTGACCACTTTGCCCGCAGGCTTAATAACGAATATGAAATATGTAAATGGCTGCGGTCACATCAATTAAAGTGAGGATGGCTTGCCCATTTTGACCCAGAGTCTTTTTATGTTTGATATACTTTCTTAATTAAAAAGTATACCATGATCAGAATTGCAGCATTAGGAGGGTGTGTGTGTGTGTGTGTGTGTGTGTGCAAAATAAAAAAGAGAAAGGGACAGCTCTTGGCAGTGTTTAAGCTTAGTGAGTCCAGATCGTTTTCAACATAATAAACCACAGAGACAAGGGAAGTCCTTTGGTGCTCGAGTCGAGCTTGGCATCTGTCTCTAGGACCTCTGAAGTTGCCAAGGGGAATCTGAAGATCAAGTCTTCTTTACAGTCAGATACGATCCTTCTTGATCCTTCTTCCTGCCAGCCCCCACCAGTGTGTGTCGCTGCACAGAGAACACGCTCACACTACAGCTTGGGCCATGGGTCCTCTGCATGAGAACTCGCTCCACGCTTAGTGCTGTTAGCTGTCAGTCCCTGGGAAACGAAACCATCGCACCTCAAAGCGCTTCTCTCGTTCGTAGAAACTCTCTTCCCAGGATGTGTTTAGAGTTTCTGGCTGCATGAGGCTCTGTTATGTCATCCCTTAGGAAAGTTTCCCCGACTCTGTCTCCTTGAACTGCGCTTCCGGACCAGCTGTTAGTGTTTTGTCTAAGCTCCACCCCACAGTTACCTGGCAACAGCCAGGTCTGACTCACTGTAAATGGGACTGCTCGCCCCTCCTCTCTTGCTCTAGCTCTTGCCTTCTTGCTCCCCAGTCTCTCCTCATTCCCCTGTCTCTCCACATGCTAATGGTCATCCTCTATTTCTCTAGAGACACTCTCTCTCTGCCTTTCTCGGCCTCTACTACCCTCTCAACTCCCCTCCCCATGCCCTGAATAAACTCTATTCTATACTATACAGATATACGGCTTCCTCAGGGAGGAGGGATGCCTCAGCATGGGCCCGCAGAGGTACCCTAATTCCCCCATTCCTCACCATACATCCATAAAACATATCCCTCCCTCTCTTTATCTTTTTAAAAAACACATCACTCACACACACACACACACACACACACACACACACACACACACACACACTGTCATCCTTCACCACATACAGCACTGGCAGAAATCATCTTCCTTGTCTGCCACTCGCTGCACAATGTCTACTCTTCCTGACTTAAACACAAGATCACAGAGGAAGGACAAGCCCTTGTTCTCACCTTGGATCCCTGAACCTCAAACAGGGGCTACACCTACTATGTTCACGATAGTTATTGGATTAACAAGAATATCTGTGAGTTTTAGTGTGAACTTGGGATCAAACCAGCCTTGCCGGGACCATGCCACAGGGAGGGAACTAGATTGCAAAATGTCCTGGCTTTCCGTTCTCTGGATCCCAGCGCTGCCCATCTGGGAACCCTATCCCAGCACTCTGGGAACCACAGATTCTGCCTGAATATGTATTTTAGATGACAGCAGATTCTGCTCTGAGGTCACCTGAGAAAATACAGGGGGGAATAGTTCTTTTTTTCTTAATCTTTTGTTGTGTATATGTATGTGCACATATATGGATGGTGATTCAGATGTGTATGTTCATGTATTATGTGTGTGCATATGTATGATCATGTATGTGCATGATGAGTGACATGTGTATGTGTTTGTGTACATGAGTGCAGGTATTTGTGTGCATGGGTGCAGGTGTTTGTGTGTCTGGGTACAGGTGTTTGTGTGTCTGGGTGCAGGTGTTTGTGTGTATAGATGCAGGTATTCAGGTGCCCCAGAGCACACGTCTGGGGGTTAGAGGACAGGCTCAGGTGTCTGTCCTTGTTCTCTACCGTGTTGGGGTAGGATGTTCACCATTGTATACGCCAGGTAAACCAGAGAGTCTACTATCCCAGCATCCCATCATCCCATCTTGCTATGCAAGTACAGGAATTACATGTGTGGGCTGCTGAGTCTGGCCTCATGTGAGATCTGAGCGTCTGAACTGAGATTGTCACAAAGTATCTACCCTTTGAGCCATCTCCCCAGATCAGGATTGCTTCTTAACATTGCTACTTGATCACTATCAACATGTGGGGTGCTGGCTGCTACCTGCACTAGTCAGTTTATCTCCACTTCCTTAGACTCCATTTCCCCTCTGGCAATGGCTGGCCAGAAGGGCTCTCAGCAAGCACGGGTTGTTTTTAGGGTTCTGAGACTTGAAAGACAGAAGAGCCCAAAATAGCTCAGGGCCACCATGGAATTGCTGGGAGTGAATCATGCTTCCTCCTCCAACTGGCTGTGTGACCTTGGGCAAGCTCCTCACCCTCTCTCTGCCTGCGGCTCTCATCTGTGTGAGGTAGCTCTCACTGGTGCACAGCCTGACATTAATGCTAGCCACGTGATCAACACAGGGGAACATGGCAGGTGACTTGTAAGTTCTCCCTTTACTCTCCTGCCCATCCATAAGGGAATTTGCTGTCTGAGGACAGGCTGAGGAGCAGAGCACACGGAGCATGTCTGGTAAAGACCCAGTGCACTTCAGTGACTGGAATACCTTGGACCGGGGTTTCAAAAGGACTCGGCGTGAGATTTAGGCTGACACCTTGTAACACGAACAGCTATCTTCCTGAGTCCTGGTGACCACTGATTGTGTTGATTAGATCAGGACTGGGATCAGTGACTCTGTGTCCTGACTGATGTTTACCTCACCTGACTGTTACAGAAAGGCTGCAAGATGTGGTAGAGATGCCCTAGGGCTCCTCACCAACACCGCCCTGCACAGAACCCTGATGCTGCTGCTGTTGCTCTAAGCGTTTACAATAGCTTGCTTTACGAGTTGATACACAGAGGCCTTGGTCAGCAGAAGGAAGCTACCAGAAGTCTCACCTTCTTATCTATACCCTTGCTTTCTGGGGAGTGTTCTTCAACTCTCAGATGCAACTTTCACTCTTTTGACCAGCTAGGGACCAAGATGTAGCCCCTTGATGGTGAACCACAACCCTTGTAAACCACTCTCCCCCGCCTGAGACTGGGGGCCTCCATACCAACGTCCCCGCCCTGCTCCCCTTCCCTGGGTGGTACAGAGCTCTGGTTTATGGGTGACTCCAGTGTTCAGCCATGGCTGCAGCTGCCTTCCTCCCTGTTAGGCTCCACACATGGCTGCTCGTACATCAGGGTAGGAGCGGCCACATCTTTGGAATTCCTTTCCATTTTGAGTCAGAAGAACCTGCATCTGTTGGCTCCCCGGGCATGGAGCCATAGTTAATGAGGAGCTTCGATCAGGCTTTTGGAATACCTCATGCCGGAGAAGGCGTCAGGGGCAGCCAGGTCACTAGAGGCCGTCTAGCCATCCGTCGTATACGTCTGTGTTTGTGATGGGACTTTCCCTGGGAAGACATGAATGATGATGAATCAGCTCATCCAGAGAGAGAGAGAGAGAGAGAGAGAGAGAGAGAGAGAGAGAGAGAGAGAGAGAGAGAGAGAGAGATATCAACAAACCAAAGGGAAGTGTTCATCCAAGGAGTGAACGAACGGGTGGCTCTGTGGAGATTGTTTACAGGGACAAGACCACTCAAGGGCAGCCACACTGACAGCAAGTCCCAGCCCAGTCAAGTCTTTATTTCATACCTAATAGTGACTGACATCCTTGGGAGAAGAGGGAACTTGTGGGGATGTGTGGGAGGCCTTGTGCTTCCTGTGCCTGGAACATTAACAGACCAGATCTCATGAGAGTCCTGTGTAGGTGACCACACCTCCTCTACTTCAAGATGCCAAGGGTCCTGTCCAGCCTGAGGAGAGCATCTACCTTACAATCATACAGTGCTATTATATTGCATATGTACACACATGCAGGCAGTATATATTATTATAATACACATGTGTTACACAATATGTATTACATGGGTAATATATATGCACGTGCGTGCACACACACACACACACACACGCGCACACACACACACACATATTACACTTACATAGTCCCTGCTATATATTCCACAAAGTCTAAGCCTTAGAAACCCGGTCCCCAGGGAAGCAGTACCTAGGGAACGAGACACACTTTCCTTTATTCTAGCGTCAACCAAGCGACAGGTTGTCCCAGGACTGGCTTGGTTAGCACCTCCACTTCCTCTGGCCGGCTTGCTGTGTCTCACCATGTGACACGCTTTGCTTCATCACTGTGGTGCTTGGCTGAGCAGAGATGTCAACCCCATGCCCTCGGCCTTGCTAGCCTCCAGAACTGAGGGCTAAATATACCTCTATCCCATATAAACAGATAAATTGCCCTTCTCGGGGACTCAGGCACAGCCACAGACACGCCCGTCCTTGTAAACAAATGCCTGTCCTACATCTGTGTTCCGGCCCAAACACTGAACGTTCTGGAACGATGTCAGATGAAAAGATACCTGGGAGGATCATGAACGCCCGTCTGTGTGGAGGGCTGTTGCCATGACAGCTCAGCACCCTTGGGCAGCCTCCTGATGAAGAGTTATTGCTTCTTAGCTAAAACACATCGCAGGGAAAAGATTAGTCATCGACTCGTGGAGAGATACAACAAGTTATTTTTTTTCCTCTTCCAATCGCTCTCGGATGTAAACACACTGATCTGTGTGTGACAATCTGGGCCCACGTCTGACTCACTCAGCCCGCTCTTTCGTCACCGAGCTAGCAGAGGAAGGGATGAGAGGTCTCTCCTGCCCCCAGGGACCCTTCGAACAGCTGTGGGTGGCATCCTGTGGCATCAGCTTAGACGATGTATTCTGAAAGAGGGTTCAGGCAAGAAAATCTCTATAAAGGTGACAGGCCAGTTGTTTGGCAGACACACTGCGCCTGACAGGAATATACCACGGGGTCCTCTGAGCTCCACCTCAGAGCTGGCCACTGTCCTCTCCTCAGACTCTAGTAATCAGGGGCCCGGGGAGAAGGATAACAGATTAGAGAGGTGCTGGGTGCTCCGGGCCTCTGAGCTGTGGGAAAGCTGAGCTGTGGGAAAGGCTTATGTTTCTGTCTTGGGACCTGGAGATGTGTCTGATAGCTGAGGTGACTCCCCTTGGTTCGCTGCTGCTTCTAAATTCCTGAGATGTTGTCATCCTCCTCCTGCATCCCAGAGCTCAAGCCAGTCCCCCCACACAGACACGGGCAACCCACTGTAACATCCACAAAGCGGACCCACAGAAATACCGCACGCGCTCGTGTGCTCCCGCGGGGATAAAAAGTTTAACTCCACGAAGCCATCAAGTCGTCTTTGATTTGTGGGGAAGATTTTCAGGCCGCACATTTTTCGGGCATAAAATATGTGAGGTAATAAACCATAGGACAATTATAATAAATAATTAAGAGAGTTTCCTCTTCAGCCCTGAAACCACAGGACACTTGGAGGCAGATGGGGGAGGCGAGCACCTCGCTGTTTTCTCGGTACTCTGCTCCAGTTTTCTCCCTGCGACTGTCATAAAGCAGTTGGACCGTGGGGCGGGGGGTGGGGGATGGGAGGGGTGCAGTTAGTTCCAGGGGATCTGATGGCCTCTTCTGGCCTCCACAGGATCCAGGCGTGCCACGGCACACAGACATGAAGTGAGCAAGCAAGCACTCGTTCGCAGAAGATATCTAAAATATATATTATTGAAAGAACCTCCAAGTCAGCCCAAGACCAAGTTCTCAGCATAAAGGGGATTTATCTGCTGTGGAGGGACCAAGGGCAGGAAGGAAGAGCAAAGACAGGAGACAGTGGAAGAGGAGGAAGAAGAGGATGGGAACAAGAGAGAGGAGGGAGGGGTATTTGTCCTGGAGGGAGTGGGACACAGAAGACTGCCTCTGGATAGAGAGAAGACAGACAGACAGACGTGGCCCATAGGCAGATGGCGGTTTATAAAGGGAAAGGGAAAACCCTGCGTTTAGTTTTAACTGGGCGTGGTAATCAGGTGAGTCAAAGGAGACTTTGGATGGCTGGACTTCAATACTTTGATAGCTGGACCTTGATGGTCAGCCTCAGGAGGAGGAAGTGACCAAATAAAGGAATAGACCTTGGTGGCTAGCCTTAGGAATGTAATCTAACGGGTTTTAGGAAGGCAGAGGGAGTGGGAGAGAAGGACAGGGTCTGCTGGTGCCGTGTTTGCCACCTTCTGGACCTGCTAGAGCCCCTTTGTATATAATCTCTCTCTCTCTCTCTCTCTCTCTCTCTCTCTCTCTCTCTCTCTCTCTCTCTCTCTCTCTCTCTCTCTGTCTCGTGCGTGTGTCTTATACTTTCATGTCACAATCTATCACTGAGGGAAATCGAGGAAGGAACTTAATCAGAATCCTGAAAGAGAAACCGTAGGGAAACCTGATAACCTGATGGCTGGCTCGCCCTCTGGCTCTGGCTGACTCATTCTGGCACTCAGCTAGCTTGCTTATACAGCCCAGGACTACCTGCCAAGGAATGGCTCACGGTGGGCTGGCCCTGCCTACATCGGTTATCAATCAAGACAATTCCCCAAGACAAGCCCATAGACCAATCCGATAAAGGCAATTACTCGGTTCGGTCACGCAACGCAGCTCTCAACGCTCACATGAGAGGGCTCATAACCGACTGTGACTCTGGTTCTGAGGCACTGGACTCTACTCTGGCCTCTGTGGGTACCTGAGCAGTCATAGGCACACCTACACACTGATCGGCACAGATCCACACACAATAATTCTTAAATTATTCTTTTTAAAAATTTATTTATTTATTTATTTATTTATTTATTTATTATAAGCACACCATCTGTAGCTGTCTTCAGACACACCAGAAGAGGGCATCAGATCTCATTACAGATGGTTGTGAGCCACCACGTGGTTGCTGGGATTTGAACTCAGGACCTCTGGCAGAGCAATCAGTGCTCTTAACCACTGAGCCATCTCTCCAGCCCCTTAAATTATTCTTATAGATTCCCTTTTTCCTGATCACAGAAGAGGAAAAACTTAACGTATATAGAAGGAAAGGCCTAGGATCTGAGCCTGCTGGGCATCCATAAGGGAAAGCACCCAAGGCACTGACGTGTCACCTACAGCTAACGGAGAAATCGCATCCTCTGGGAGCTTTGGGGAAGGATTGGTTGGATAACATCATTTGGAAACGTCTGACGAGGGGCAGTGGCCAACGTTTCTTGCTCTCTATCTGCTCTCCGGCTGTAAACTCTGCCTGATAAGAGCTTTCAGGGAAGAGGGGCCTAGATTCTGTTCCTGCAGGTCCTTGGCTCATGCTCAAATGACGAATCATGTAGAAGATAAGGAAATCGTCTCGGTTCTTTAAAGTTAAAAGAAGACGAGGTTAAAGATGCCGTTTGGTGGATAGATGAGAAGATTCCCCACAATCAGGCACCCCAAATAAACCGCGCTATTTAGCAAAATGTCCTCAGGGAGACAATTGAGCAGATATTTAGAGAGTGGAGAAAGAGCTCAGGATGTCTAGAGCATAAAGAATTCAGGTCTCGGAAGGAAAAACGGCCCTTCAGATGGCCAGGGATTGAGGTGTTCGGAGATGTGGTTCACATAGAAGAGAAATGTTTTTGGAAACTCAGAGACTCACAGTGAAAATCTCACATGAGCCAAGTCCAGGGCCGGCGTGAAAAGGTGTAGAGAGAAGGGAGAAATTCACCCTAGACTACAAAGCAGAGTTTCTTTTATGGACGGTGACTCCCCCAAACCCCACTTTCCCCACCTGCCCTCCCAAGTAACCCGTGTATCTTGTCTACGCCAAACAGCTCACACTTCTGATGCACTCTCTCATAAACCACTAAGAGCCCTGTTGGGCTCTGAGACCAGGCATCCCAAACCCTCCCAGGTAGAACTGATGATCCTTACGGTCAGATCCCAGTGTGTAAAATAGAAAAGGAATCACAAGGGCCATGTTTAAATTGGATTTGTTATTTGCTCGAGCAAACGCCTTGTGTGTGTGTTTTATTTTTCCTGAGCTCTGCTTCCGTTTTGTTTATCTCCAGAATTAAAGATAACAAGACACACAGACGTCTGCGGCAGAGCTGAGGTGGGGGATGCTCCAGTCAGAGTCCTACCTGCTGGACTGGCCCCTCGGTGACCTCAGTGACCTCTGCAATCTTCACTCTGGATGCGGCTCTCCTGGGAAGGCCAAGTCAGGGGGCGAGAGTGTGTGCCTAGCCTCCCAGCTACATGCTGGGTGTGGGGAGGGCAGCCGGGTGCATTTGAACGTGACAATGGAGTGGGTCCAGTCTGTTCTGTAAAGTGTTGCAGTCACAGGGACTCCAGCTTAGTGAGCAGAAACACAGAACCTTTGCTCCAGCTCTGGCTGCCGGTTAGAGCCAGTGGCATTTCTAGTGACTGAAGATCAGGCCTTCCCCACACACCAACTTAGACTCTTGGAGCCTCCCTGCTGGCCAGTACACCTTTTGCTAAGAACCTGAAGAGACCCAGGTGTCACCAGACCCAGATCTGCAACAGGCTATGTGGCAGCCAGATTTGCAGACTCCAGGCACTGGTGGGGATGGGCCTTGATCTGCAATCTGTCTGCTTGGCGCTGTCTATGCCAGTCTCATGGGTCAGGAACCTTCATCGTTCTCTTGACCCCGATGGCTCTCCCAGAAGACGCCAGAGGGAAACTAAGGCACAGTAGGGGCTTTCGAGAGGGAGAAGTTCAAGGGATCTGAGCTGAGTCCACCTGAAATCTTCTCCTGAATTTTCTTTTCAATGTGGAGCCCTGGCTGGGCTATTCTAGAACTTGCTGTGTAGACCAGGCTGGCCTCATAACAATCTGCCTTCTTTTGCCTCCCAAGTGCTGGGATTAAAGTCGCACACCACTAGGCCTGGCTAGCTTTTTTTAATTATTATTATTTTTAATAAAAAAATAAACAAATTTGTTCAGAGGTCTTTCTTGATTCCTTTCTTCTTTCTGTCCTGCTTTTGGTACTTCCTTCCTTCTTTACCCAGTCCCTCCTCCATTCTTTCCCTCCTCCTTTCCTTCCTTTCATTTCTCCCCCTCCTCACTCCCTCCCCATACCTCCTTCCTTTGACCAACCTGGCTACTCTACAAACACCCTGTTAAAGACAAACACCACAGTCAGCTTCACACATACCTACTAGCTTTTCTAAAATCAAGACCATGATGATCACATTAATTGGTCGCTTTTCTCCGTGGGGACTCAGCATCTTTGGGCACAGAGCAGAGACAGGAAGGGGCCATGCCAGCTAGCCCCACAGGTATAGCAGCCATGTGGTATTGGTGGGAGTGGACACCAGGCCTCGTGGGCAGAGGCAGGACACAGCCTCCACAGAGTGCAGCCAACATGGACCTAGAGCCTGGCACTGGGACAGGTGACTGTACTGACTCTCGGTTGATAGAACATATTAAGCCCGTGAGTCAGAGTCGTAGCTAAGGTTAGCCCATACCCATGGCACCAAGATAGTGAGCTTCACAGGCAGTGGGTACTGCTGTCACCTTCTGGCCTGTGTGAGAGGGGCCAGCTCATCATTTGTGCAATGGGATTTATTTCTCCTAAAATTGCCAGCAGCAGGACACGAGGCTGGAAGACCCCCACGTTGCCTCCGACTTGGGTACTCACTTCTGCACCACACCCGGCTCAGCATCCAGTATGCATGGCTTGCCTCAGCACCTGAGTTACTCCTGGATCGCAGAGCTTCTGTTCTCCTACACCCAGCACCGTTGTTGGCTACGCCCTATCCTTCCCTCTAGGATATGAAGATACTTCCAATCCTCCGGTTGAATTTGAGTCCGACACTTGATCACACACGCCGTGAAGACGACTGGAGGACACCTTCACCACGCCTTCAGCTTGGGCCTCGTGGGAACTGAGTTCTGAGTTCCCATAATGCCCTGGAGGAGGGGGCAACAGGGTTCTGAGCTCCCACAATGCCCTGGGGGAGGAGGAAACAGGGCTCTGAGCTCCCACAATGCCTTGGGGGCAACAGGGCTCTGAGCTCGGGCAAGGAGGAGATGCTCTAGTTACAAAGCCACTTTTGGAGTCTGGCCACACACCTAAGTGGTCACTGAGTTCTGCCCTAGCCCTGGTGGCCTAGCTAGGCAGGGGCAACCACCCCCACTTCGGCGGCTTACATGGATCTTGTGCGTTGAAGGAACGCTGTCGTGCTACTCATAATTGAGGCACTTCCTCCTGCCTCCGACATCTTTTTCTTTCTGTCCACGAGACCTAGATAGGGTTTGTGTTTGTGTCTGGCTGTCTAATAGGTACTTTTCTCGTTTAAAATGCTCAGTGGTGGCGGGGATCTGGAGAGAGGCAAGAGGAGAACTCACTTCAACATCAGAGACCCAGCTGTCATAGAGCTGTTCAAGATTGACACATACTCTGGGAGTGGCAGGTTGGCTTGTCCCTGTGGGTCTTGAGTGCTCATGGAATTAGCATGGTGATGGGGCCTTGGAAAGCAACTAGAGAGAGAAAGGAGGAGCAGGGCCATCCACAGAGCAGCAGTAAGATGGAGTTCACCAGGGCTATGGGCACTGAGCTGAAGCCTTCCCTTGTTCCGATCCTGCGTGAGGTTTCCAAGTGATCACTGGTAACCACCTCCTCCGGGGCGCTACATGCAGTAACACGTGTGTGGGAACGTAAGATCCGCAGAACACGGACTGTTTCCTATGTGGTTGATAACATGGCTAATATCTCTCCGCCTGTCTTCACTGTGAGATCAAATGCAAACGGGGAGGGTTTGGGTGAGGGGAGGGGTGGGCCCCTCTTCTCTTCCCAGCAACAGTGTTGGAACCCTTACAGAATGTGAGCCTGCTCCTGAGGTTAACAACCTTGTCTCCTGGTTGCAGGGTCACGCGGTGTTTCCTCTTAACCAGAGTGCAAGTGTTTGGAGTTCATCATTCAAAGCAAAGTTAATCCCCGAGGACAGGAGCCTGGCTGAGAGCCCAGAGCCCGCTGACTGGAGCTCCGGAATGCTGGGTAGGAGGGCCAGTCTTGAGGGAGGAGCTGTTTGTTGTTCAGTGTGGTCTTTGCACACTTCTGGATCTGGTTTTGTCGACTCCAAGTGAAGAACCGGAGAAGATAGATGTTGGGGGAGCGGGTCCCCCAAACGTGTGTCCACCTAGGACCTCAGAAGCCACTCCACTTGGAAATAGGTTCTTTACAGATACTGTTGCTCAACACCAAGTCGTGATGAGTTAAGCTGGACCTAAGCCAGAGGACAGTGTCCTCGTAAAGAGAGCACTTGGAGCCAGAAGACAGGGAACAGGGGTGAGAGGCTGAGTGACCATGGAGACAGCAATTGCCCAGGGTTAGGCTGGCCATCTTCAGGGGCTGAGGAGTGAGGAGGAAGGGAACTGAGCCTGCAGGTGCTCTGAGCTGTGGCTGCTTCCTCTTTGTAGAGAATTTCCTTCTGACTGGCTGTCTTAGTTAGGGTTTTACTGCTGTGAACAGACACCATGACCAAGGCAACTCTTTTTTTTTTTTTTAAACATTTATTTATTTATTATGTATACATCATACAGCTTTCTGCCTGCATGTATGCAACTACAGGCCAGGAGAGGGCACCAGACCTGATTACAGATGGTTGTGAGCCACCATGTGGTTGCTGGGAATTGAACTCGACCTCTGGAAGAGCAGACAGTGCTCTTAACCTCTGAGCCATCTCTCCAGCCCCTTAAAGGACAGCAGATTTTTTTTTTTTTTGGTTCTTTTTTTGGAGCTGGGGACCGAACCCAGGGCCTTGCGCTTCCTAGGCAAGCGCTCTACTGCTGAGCTAAATCCCCAACCCCAAGGCAACTCTTGAAAGGACAACATTGAATTGGGGCTGGCTTACAGGTTCAGAGGTTCAGTCCAGTATTATCAAGGCAGGAGATGGCAGCATCCAGGCAGGCATGGTGCAGGCGGAGCTAAGAGTTCTACATCTTCATCTGAAGGTTGCTAGTGGAAGACTAACTTCTAGGTAGCTAGGAGTAGGGTCTTAAAGTCCACACCCACAGTGACACACCCACTCCAACAAGGCCACACCCACTCCAACAAGGCCACACCTCCAAATAGTGCCACTCCCTGGGCCAAGCACCACCACTTTGCTTCCAGTTGAGCTTTCTTGCTACTTTGCAATCTGCTCCAGCTTTTATTTCATTCTTGAACAGGAGGTCAAGAATCTAGAAACATCCAGCATAGGTGTCCTTTGAAGATGGGAAACAAAAAACTCAATATTCTAAATCGAAGGGCAATTTGTACATACTAGATAACAGAAACATCCAAATCTTAAGCTGCAAGGATGGTGAGTTCTGACCTTTTTTTTCCAGTTCTGGTCCTAGAACCCTGTGTCTCTACCCTCAGCAAATTCTCCATCCACCACTGAGCTACATCTTCGACCCTCTTTTCACTTCTTTTCAGAGAGGCTTTCGCTAGCTCACCCAGGTTTGCGTTGAGCTCACTGTGTGGTGGGGCCAAAATGGCACCTGACCTAACTCTACTCCCTAAAATTCCCCAACACTCCAGCAAACCACTCTGGTTCGTAAAGGTTTCACATCCTTTCAAGCATATCGTCACCATCTGGGGACCAAGTGTTCAAAGACACAAGCCTTTAGGGGACCCTTTACACTCAAGGCACAACACCTGTGCATTTCTGTTCAAGTTGGAGCCTGTGTCCACCAGCGCCTGCAGTGAAGGACCGGGCCTACTCACAGGAGGCTCATGCTCATCCTGGAAGCAGTAGAACGACAGGGAAATGTGTTCTCTGTAACCTGTTGCCTCTGCAGTGGTGTACTGGCTGGTTTTGTGTGTCAACTTGACACAGCTGGAGTTATCATAGAAAAGGAACCTCAGTTGTGGAAACGCCCTCAGGAGACCCAGCTGTAAGGCATTTTCTCAATTAGTGATCAAGGGGGAGGACCCAGCCCATTGTCGGTGGTGCAGTTCCTGGGCTGGTGGTCCTGGGTTCTATAAAAAAGCAGTCTAAGCAAGCCAGGGGAAGCAAGCCAGGGGAAGCAAGCCAGGGGAAGCAAGCCAGTAAGAAACATCCCTCCATGGCCTCTACCTCAGCTCCTGCTTCCTGACCTGCTTGAGTTCCAGTCCTGACTTCCTTTGGTGATGAACAGCAATGTGGAAGTGTGAGCTGAATAAACCCTTTCCTCCCCAACCTGCTTCTTGGTCACGATGTTTGTGCAGGAATAGAAACCCTGACTAAGACAAGTGGAAAGAGGTTAGAGTGGAGACCAGATAGGGGAGGAAAATGCCTCAGAGAGAAGCTGGCAGATCGTTTGTGCTCAGTGCTGTCTCTGTACCACCTCGAGGCTCAGCCCCATCCCACACAGGTGGAAGTCATGGTGGGACCTGTTGTATCTAACTCCTTGCCCTGCCTGCAGATCCTGCAGACAGAAATGAGTTGAGGCTTCAGGGAGAGTCTGGCCTGGGTCCATTTCTCTGTGCATCTTTAAGAAAACAAGTTTCTTTACTGCAGCTCAGTGCCAGCCAGGAGGTCTTGACCCTGCTTCTGTCTTTTGTGCTTGCGTTCTGTCTGTAAAGTGGGGTACTCTAACCTGCTAGAACTCGGTACAACGCTGCCAGGACGCTCTGAGGTTAAAGGGGAGCCATTCGGGATGAGATTAAATTGTGTGGCAGTTCCTACTCTGTCATCTGCGTGATGAACCTGGCTGCAGGTGCCATCCAGGATTGTTGGCCAGCACACTAGAACGAAGCCTACGTCCTCCCGGGTTTGACAAAGTCGAATCCACAAACATCCCACAAAGCCAAACATCTGGGACGTTTCTTGGCTGTGGGGCATACAGTGGCTCATGTCTGGGGAAGGGCCTCTGGTGGCTTCTCACGGCTGTCTGCTGCTATGTCTGGCAGAGACAACATGGTAGTGTGTGGCAGATGCACCAGACGAAAGACAGCCACGCAGAGAGCAGACTCAAGTCGGTCTCGGAATGTCAGGAAGAGGCACGGCAGCAGCTGGCTGACCGCACTGTCTAGAGGAGGAAACGAAGCCAACACAGAGACAGGAAGAGACACGGAGAAGAACAGAGACAGAGAGCAAGGAATACAGAGAGACAGGTGCAGAGAGAGGTGCAGAGCGATCAGGAAATGCACAGAGGCCGGTGGGAGGGTCGGGGAGGGTATATTATTGTCACAATGGAAAACAACGATTACAGAAGTGGACAAAGGTGACAGAATTTCTCCAGCAGTGACCGAGTCCAGCCTGTCATGTTTCAGATAGGAAACTGAAGCTGATGAACCTGATCTCTGTGTAGCTTGTGTCATGGCTAATGAGAACTGTGGCTTGTTTTGCCATCTAGCTCTGAATCATGGAGGCAAAAACACATCAGCTTGTGCAATGTTGTTGTTTTATTTTAAGTTTGCTTGCAAGTGTTTACTGTCTGTTGGAATTAGAGAATTCAAGGGGCCATATTTGTTTTTATAGTGTATGTTTTCTTGTGGGATGGAGTCTATTGATCTGTGACCACGTGACTAAAGACCCTGGGTGAAGAGGAAAAATGTCCGAACACACGCTGAGAGAGAGAATGAAAGGAGCGGAAATGGAAACCAGAATCAACGGAACAACAGGTCTCACGCAGGAACAAGCACCACAGAGGCCTTAGGAATTAGCCCCGTGAAACACTTTCCAAAGCGGAGAGAAGAAAGAAATTCTAGTCCAGGCCAGGGCAAAGCCCCTGGAAGGAAAATAATGAGAAAAGAAAAAGAAAAGGAAAGTCAGACAAAGAGAAAACTCTGAGGGGACTCAGACTGAGCCAGCAGGCAGTTGACTTAGAGACAGCCTGAGAAAGGTTCAAAAGCCACCAAGCGGACACTCGCAGGGGCCAGCCCTGCAGAGAGAGGGAGGCGGAGCTTCCCCAGTCTCAGAAGGCGGGGCCTCATAGGACTCACAAATGCAGTAGATGTGTGGTTTAGCTTGGCATTCACTATTCTTGGCTGACCTGAGGCATCGCTGACCTAAGAGGCTCATGTATGAGGCAAGGCTCACGTATGAGGCAAGGGACTATGAGAATAAGAAAGGTAACTCAAGGGGCTAGAGAGATGGTTCAGCTGTTAAAGACACTGCTGTTCTTCCATAGGAGTGGGGTTCAATTCCCAGCACCCACATGGCACCTTACAACCCACCTTTTACTCCAGATCCAGCCGATCCAGCAACCTCTTCTGGCTTTGGCTGGCACTGTACACATGTGATGCACAAGCATTCGTGTGGACAAAATGCTCACACAAAAGCAAAAAAGGTTTAAAAGAAAGTTTACTCCAAGAGCCAGAAACCAAAAAAGGCCTTCACGCGTACTGTCCTGTACATATCCCCTCTTCAAACCAAGAAAATCAGTCACCTGCAGAACTAAAGAGGAGCCTCCCCTTCCCAAGCTCCTCCCCTTCCCAAGCTTCTCCCCTTCCCAAGCTCCTCCCTCTCCTTCCGGTGTTGACAAGAGAGACCTCGGGGATTAGCCGGGAAGGTGGAGGAAGAGGCTCTTGAACTGTGACTTTCCGAAAACCCCTCCAGCAATGAGGCTTTATAAAATGCAGGCCTCTGGACTGATATTGAAGAACCCTAGTTCTTACTGAAGTGTAAGCGCTATTAAGAGGCTTGGCCTGGTAGAAAGTAGGTAGGTTATAAGGACCCTAAGGGCTTTAGCCAGCTTTACACCCACCGCCTCAGGTCAAGATTAGGCCAAGTATTAGCTTCCTGCCTCGGGTCAAGCCTAGGCCAAGACCATCCTCCACCCATAATTCTTGGGAGGAACAGGTACATTCCTGAAAATCTGCAGAATGTACTGACTGATAGTCACCTAACCCTCCTGTCCCAGATAGAGCTCGAAGGCATGTCATATAAGTTTAAACTGTTGCTGATGTAACCTGTACCTCTAAAAGTATAAAAACTTTTATATAGCCATTCAGGGTCACCTTCCGGTCACTCGCCACAAGGGGCTGATTGAAGGTCGACCCCAACGCACTGGAAAATAAACCTCTTGCCTTTGCATCAAACTCCGTTCTCGTTTCTCACTTGGGGGGTCTCCAGGTAATTAAGACTCACTTCGAGCCTTAGGATACCAGCCTGGATTCTAGTATTGTCTGTCCACAGTACGATGGAAAATTTGTATTTGTAGTGCTTTTAGGCATGACAGTTTCCCGTAGGAAAATAATAACCACTAACCACTGTGGTTAATAACCACTGTGAGAGCCATTTAGGCAACATGATTTGCCTCATGCTGGGTTGGCCCATCTGAATCTGACCTGTGTGGTCAGCCATTCATTCTGTGTGTGCTTATCAGGAACTCTCCTCAAGACGTTAGCACAAAAGCTGAAGGCAGGAAATCAGCTGAAACCTACAGATTGCCGGGTTCTGACATCCCTTGTCCCTCACGCTGAGGTAGTACTTAGCCTGTGGGCTTTCCTGTGGCTACTACAGAGAATGGTTGTTAAATGGGTGGAAATGGGAGATTTCTAACAGAGGCACAAGGGGTTGGAAGCTGACTTCCGTTCTATGCCATCCCAGGGTCTTGGGTAGCAAGAACAGCTTGAAGTTGTCAGAGGAACAGGTCCCTCTAGGCAAGTAAGGGTGAGATGTAAGTATAGATCAAAAACTTTTCTCAGACCAGAGCCTCATGGTTCAATTTGCCTATGACCTGTGGTCTATTGAAGATATTTGGTCAGTGCCATGCCCATGTAAGCCTGCTATGTCGCCTGCCTGGTATTTGAGTCTGGGAACATGGAACATACTAGCATTATGGGCACATAGATTCTCCAAGGACTTGGCCAGTGTGAACCAAAGAAAATGAAGAAGAAAGAGAGAAAGGGAGAGAGAGGGGCTGGGGGGGCGGGGAGGGGGAGACACACAGAGGCAGAGCTGCACCTGTGTTAAAGATTAGGAAGGGTTAAAATGTTGCAGACAGAGCTACTTTACCTTGGGCTATTTTTAGTCCCTTTTGAAATCTATTGTCCCTAACTATGTCTGACCTCCTGTCTACAGAAGACCTTATGGTGCACTCTTAGCAGATCTCCTCATTAGTATTAAGCTGTCAACTGGACACAGCTGGTGGTTATCTGGGAGTCCCAGTTGGGGGCACTGCCGGATCAGACTGGCCTATTGTCATGTCAGATTGGGCATTGTCTTCATGGCTTAGTGATATAGACAGCCAAGCCAACTCTGGGCAGGACCATTCCTAGGCTGGGCTGAGCTGTTTAAGAAGGCTCACTGAGGAGAGGCAAGGGAGCAAGCCAGTGAACAGTTCTTCTGTGGTTTCTGCTGCAGTTCTTGATTGAGCTCCTGTCCTAATTTCTCTCAGTGATGGTCTTTGATTTGGATGCAAAAGCACACCCTCTCCTCCCCACGTTGCTTTTGGCAGTGGTGTTTATCACAGTGGTAGAAAGCGAACTAGAGTGGCTTGTCACTCATTTTCAACAATGCAAAAGCTAGAAATGTCACCGGACGCTGACTGACATCTGTAGCACAGTTTCTCCGCTTTCCTCAAACACGATACCTGTGCCTCGCTCCATGTACTGATGGGTACTTTGATGTCTGACTTTCTTTTTCTAATAAGATTTCACGTAACCACTCCCACTCGTGGGACTCTGGCATGGGCACAATGTATCCAGCTCAAGGAGAAGCTGTGAACATTGGCTGGAAGCCCGTTTGGACCCAAGGTTGTGTGACTTTCAAAATCAACACAAAGACTGAAGTGTCTCTACCGGGACAACTGGAAGGGGGTGTGTCTCATTTGGGGATGGCTGAAGGCTTCCCTGTGAATCCAGATGTGTTTCATCATCCTGAGGGAGGACCACATGCATCTGTGCAGCAGCCCCTGGGCAGAGGCTGCAACTTGAAAATACACCTGGGGCAGGATTCAAGGGGCATTTCCAGTCTCCTGTCAGGGTCACCTTCTCACCTTCCTGAGATTCAAGTCGCTTTTCTTCTCCTTCAGGTTTGTTTTAATTTAATTAGTCTGAGCCCTGTGTGAGGAGTGTGCCGACCTTCAAGGCAGCCTTGGGGGGTAATTATATATCTGTGCCTAGGGCCAGATGCGGAGGTCTCAAAAGGCCCCGAGGATTTGTAAAGCTGCCACAGTTCTGCACCTGGTTTCCCATCCAGCTGCACGTCTCCTCTCTGGTGTCTCAGGCCAGTGAGGACCCTTCAGCTTCCGTCGCATCTGGGCCATGTATCCAGCCATTACGGGCGGCTTCTGGCATGGACCCTGGCCATCTGCTCAGCATCCTGGGAACTCAGGGCAGTTGATACCCTGGCTTCATCCTAACCCTGTCTTAGTGCTTGGGGCCACACAATGCGTCCACAGCCACTTGACTAAAGAGGCACACGCTACACTCCTGGTAGCGATGCTGCGGTCTGGCGTACAACTCCCAAGAGGCATTAAGTCCTTGTGCTCCAGATCAAGGAATTACAGACATGTGGATAGCAGCAAACAAAGGGGGAATTGTTAAGACAACACAAACATAAAAGAGGATGTGGAACAGAGAGAGAGAAAATTAGAAACCCAGCAGCAAGCAAGCTACAAATGTTGGGGATGTTATGTCATGTTCTCCAGGGCCTCGGGGGTCATTTGCCTAGTGTGGGCTTTCTTGTGCGTGTCCTGTTAACACAGTTATCTATGCCTCATGCATCCTGTGTCTCATTAGCATTTTAAGTCTCCACCTAGGATGTATTTTTTAATATTCTAATGAGCCACGGGTCACCTTCA